>NW_026463700.1:0-76336 GCF_021730395.1 Mercenaria mercenaria
CAGCCATGTCAGTTCAAGGTCAAGGTCACAGCTAAAATCAAAGGTTTTACCCTTTCACAAGCCATAGCAGTGGCGGGGGATTTAGCTGTCTTTCAGACTGCCTTGTTAACTATCGCAACAGCAATCTTTAAGTGCCATGTGGCGCCTATAAACACTCTCTCCGTATCTGGATTCAGTGTTAGTTTATACATAGTTTATTAAAGGTCCATTGTGAAGGAAGTTCTGGAACTTATATTAATCACTCTTGACTCCACATTACTGATGGAATCTATCGCCACGAGGGTATGAGAGATGATTCAGTGTTGTTATATCTTCTGGTCCTTTAGAATGATGGAGTCCATCTAATGGATGTATGATAGTGTTCCGCTTAAGCCGGTGCTAAGGGACGTGATAGGCGTTCACATTTAAATACCTTTCATGAATAGACTCCGAGTCTGCTATTATTCTTACTTGGTTGCATTCTATACTTCCTGGAGATCTTTTTACAGATTTTTTAAACTATCACAACAGCAATCTAAGTGCGTTGAGGCGGCTGTAAAAAGTCCCCCCGTACTTGGATTCAGTATTGCTATATTTTCTGGTCCTTTGGGATCATGGATGTATAATAGAGTTCCGCTTAAGCGGGTGCTAGGGGCGTGGGAGGTGTTGCACATTTCATTACCTCTCATGAACATACTCAATCAAACCGAGTCTGCTATTATTCTTATTTGATTGCATTCTATGCGTCCAAGAGATCTTTTCACTGATTTATTATTCCTAGAAGACTGTATGCTAAATTCAAAGGGTTTGATTTGTATTTTTTCTCATATAAATCGAAGTACTTGGGTTTAAGAATGATTTTATGAGCAGGATTGAATTTGTTTGCAGTCACCAGTCTTTCTCGGCGTTTTTAAAGAGAGAGTTGTTCGCTTCAACATACAAACGTTCAACAGGCGATGTTCTAAATGCATCAAGAGCAATATAAAGACCTTTATAATGGATGAAGTCTAACATATCTAACAAAAGGCTTTTTGCTTAACCATAAACAATGCAACCGTTATTTAACATGGATCTAATCAAAGCTCTACGAAGTCTTAATAAATCCACGTGATCAGCTTCACCAATCAGTATTTGAAATAACATTAAAAAAGTAGATGATTTCAAACATTTGGCTTTGGTGTAAAAATCGCCTTTTATCAAAGATAACACCAAGGCATTTTGCTTCGTCAACAACAGGTATTTTAGAACCATTAAGAAAAAGCTCAGGATCACAATGTTTCCGTAATTGACAAGTGGAGTTCTTGATTTGGAAAATTTAAAAGCAGTTTTCAAAAACTGCTGTTACTGACGTTCAATAATAACATAATTCCGTGTAGTATCATTATCCTTTTCTAAATCGAAAGATACAAGATGCTTTTTTTCACAAATGCATCAAAGATGATCAGTTGTGCTTCACTGCTTGTGAAAACCGCTTTGAAAGTTGCAATTCAAGATGTAAATTTAGTCTAGAATTAATAATACGTTCTAAAGTTTTACATAAACATCTAGTCAGTGCAATGGGTCTATAATTACTAGGGTTCGTGTTATCTTTCCCTGGTTTTATTATGGGAATATCTATAGCTAGCTTCTCTGTAGGAATCTTGAAAAATACCGGTTTTCCATATATTGTAAATTTGAAGGAGCCTTGCGGCAAGTGTTTCAGGTTAGTAATGAATTTTGTCTAGACCAGCTTCAGTACCATGACATTTGTTAAGAGAGTCAATTATTTCTGTCAACGAAAAAGGGTTGTTTTAATTTTCATTGTTATTTAATTCAAACTTTAATGGTATACTGTCTTCAGTTGATTTAATGTTTTAAAAACTATGATCATAATTGTTTGATGAAGATTTTTTTCATCAAGAGTATTTGCAATGTCCTCATTGGTAGGTACAATCGACTGGTTTGACTTGTAAGAGAAACATGGGGACTTTTTGCTTTTCTACTTATTTTACAAATCATAGCCTAGACCCTTTAAACTGGCGACCTTTGATTCAAGTTTAGAAACGTATGAATGCCAAGAGATATTCATTGTTTCTTTTACAGTTCTAGGTGCTTTCTCTCAGAATCTGAACTGATTGTAGATTGTCTTTTGACGGCCTTTATTGAATTTTTAATAGCTGCTCTACGTTTTCAAACAGCGATTTTACAATCATTATACTATGGTTTACTTTTAGTTTATCATTTCCTGAAGTTTTTGGAATGGGAACAGTTATATCGGATAGAATAACAGAAAACCGATCAACTGGATCATTAACATTTGTGAAGTTCTCCAGTTAAATCATTTTTATATAAAGACCGATATTCTGCCAGTCGTTTCTTCAAATTTAAAATGGTCTGATTTTTGTTGCTATATACTTCATAAGATGATCGGAAAATGATCACTACAATGTAGGTTATCTAGCACCTTTCATCCAAAACATATAAATTGGCTTGGTTGGCAAATCAATAAATTGAAAGAAGAATAGTATCTTGTTGCAGGATGAAGGGACGTTTTGGACTTATTGCAGACTCTTCACAGATTTTATTGTCATTTAATAAGCAGAGCAAATTTCTCTCAGTAAATGCTTCGATAAGTTGACCTCTGGTATTGGTGTCAGAACAGCCACGGAATTCATAATGACCATTAAAATCTCTCAACAGAACATCAGATCCCTTCCCTACTCCAACGATATTCAGTTGAATTTTTCATTCAAGTGTTTTATTATCTCTCATGAACCGTGTCTGTTATTATTCTGCTTGGTTGCATTCTATGTTTCCAAGATATTTTTTTACAGCTTTTATTAACTATTACAACAGCAATCTTTAGGTGCCATGTGGTCGCTATAGAAAGTCTTGCCTATAAGTGTTTTTATATTTTGTTTAATGGGAACCGGAGCTGTAGTAGGAACTTTTTGAATATTCACGGGATCAGTTTGAGTGAATGCATCAATAGACTGTGTTGTTTTGCTAGAGGTAGCTTTAGATTTAGTTACTAATAAATAAGTTAAGTGTTCGAGATGTATATTTAAATTCCAGCCTGTCTTGTTTCTGGAAATCCAATGCCCTGTATGAATTTGACAGGAAGAACCTCCATTTTGATATTCCTTACCTTGCAGTCACGAGACTTGGGTGAATGCGGCTCACTGCAATTCACACAACGCAATGGACGGCTGTAGATGTCATGTTCATGAGAATGGCCATCTCAACAGCAGTTTGGAAAAATGTTTTCACCTTTGCAATTCTTCTCATTGTGTCCGAACTTAAGGATGTAGGAATGAATTTTTCAAGAGAAGAAAAAAACACAGGTCACCGAACTCTTTTTGTTTTTATAGGGCTTTTTCTTCACCCACTGTTTAAACATTTTTGAAATTATGTATAATTGAAACTATGATGATACTTTATAAAGCATATAATATCCCACTTGATGTTGTAGGAATTTCAGGTCTTACAGGTTAATATGAATACAAGGTGATGTTAAATTATATAAGCATAATTGTCACTAAAAATCGCTTTCACTTTTACATGTTGACATAATTACTCCACCCATTTTATTTTCAATGGAAAAAGCGTATTTAGATCTACCACAAATCTGGCGTTAAGATTTTCAAAATATTTTGCAGCTTTATCGACACACAAAAATGTCTCAAATGGAAAGAAAAAAGTTGGGGTCACCGTGCATCTAAGACATTTATTAAGAAAAAACTGGTGAATTTGGATATTTCTTTTTGCCTTTTTGTTTTAATTTGTATTTTCTAAACAATATTAAGTGCTATCTTAAAAACTTTTATTTCAATTATAGCTTATAATTATATGTATCAGTCAGGAAAATATAAAAATTAAACCCGATCTACTTGAACAGTATTATTTGAAATTACCTACCCCTACCCCATTGTAAATCTTAGGCAAATGCCAGTCAAAAATAAGGGCGATTTTTTTTTTTCACAAATAGCATCTATTTGGTTAAACGGTACATTATTAGCCATATTCTTATTAATTAGCACTAATTTTGGCAAAACTTTTGTTAGAAAACAATATCCGAAGGAACATTTTTTAAAGAATAGCGGATATCGCCCCCAAGCCTCACTCCCACCATAAAACAAAAGAAAACAAAAAAGAAAAACCCGCCCGTACATCCTTTAAAACAATTTTAGCACTGAGGAGCATTTTGTATATTTGTAGTGACTTTTGTCATGACATAGCCAGCTTTTATAAATTAAGGAAGAAATGGAACGCCAAAAACTAAGAATGATAGTGCTAATTTATTTTTCTAATAGTTTAATTTTGATGCATCTGGCAGCAGTGACATGTTGGTCAGTAAGGCCTTGCGCAATTTTCGTCTCCGATAGCACATCAAGATAAGGACAACGAGTGACATCCCCCTTGAAGAATTCAGAGTACGGTGCGTAATACACTTACACGGACGGTTGAAGAATCAAGTTATGCCAAGAAGATTGCGCGCATGTACTGCTTTTTTCAACCTCAACGAGCAAATCCACACTGGATAACCGGCTATCTTGACGACAGCTGGACAAAAACTAGATGCCCACGGGCAATATGTCGAGCCCGTCAGCTGTCAAAAGGACTGGGAGTTGTACATGACACTCTTTGTCTCATTGAGGCAAACATTTATGCCAAATTAAAGAGATTGCAAAAAGTTACAATATAAGTGATTTAAAGTAACAACAAAGGAACGTAGATCTAAAAAATACATTTTTTTAAAAAAATTCTAAGTCCACACAAAAATCCGCACCAGTAGAGATAGGTCAAAATACACCTGAAAATTAGATGTAACATGCATGTTGTACTTCAGAAAAGTGGTCTTGATTTTTCCCTACGACCAGTAATAAAAAAGTTACAAATATAAGCTATTTATAGTAACAACAAAGGGAAGTAATTCTAGGATCTTGCGCATGACACTCCGTCGCATGATGATGAACAATTGTGCCAGGTTACATCAAAATTCCTCTATGCATCAAAAAGAAATGCTCCAGACCAAGTCATTCTTGTATCTGACTTTTGACCTCTAAGTGTGACCTTGACCTTAGATCTAGAGACCTGGTTCTTGCGCACGACACTCCGTCTCATGGTGGTGGACATTTGTGCCAAGTTACATAAAAATCCCTCCATGCATGAAGAAGAACTTCTCCGGACAAAGTTGTCATTCTTGTATCCTTTGACCTCTAAATGTGACCTTGACCTTAGACCTAGGGATCTGGTTCTTGCGCACGACACTCCGTCTCATGATGGTGAACAATTGTGTTAAGTTACATCAAAATCCCTCCATGCATGAAGAAGAAATGCTCCGGACAAAGTCATTTTTGAATTTGACCTTTGACCTGTAAGTGTGACCTTGACCTTTGAGATAGGAACCTGGGGTTTGCGCTTGACACTCCGTCTCACTTAGGTTAACATTCATACTAAATATAAACAAGATTGCTCCATGCATGTCAATGTTATGGTCCGGACAAACAAATCCGGACGGACGCACGCACGAACGCACGCACATACACCGAACAGACATTTGGACAACTTTGTCTTCGCTTCCGTAAGTGGGCTCGACAAAAAAAAGACTGCAGGAAAAAGTAACCCAGCTGTAAATCGGTAGGTAAAGGTTTTTCATTTATTTCTATTGAAACGAAACGAAGCCAATTCCTGGAAATCAACTTGACAGTTTTGTCAAGTAATGGACATGGCTGACGGTAGCATGCATTTCCACTACCGAAAACGATATTTATGTTTTTAGAAATTCCCTTTTTCCCAACAATTTCTTCAGTTTAAAAAAAAATCGAGCAAAAATCCAAAGTTCTGCGCATATTGTTTTGTTTAAGAACAACCTGTGAAAGCTTTTATCGTCTGGTTTAACAGAAGTGTCCTCTCGGAACACCTGTGCAAAGTATCTACGTTCTTTCCGAAAATATATATCAGCCGTTAAATAGGCATGGTCGAAAAAATGAATGTCGAAAACGGCCGCTAGTGCTGTTGCTGAACTCTGATGTTAACTTTTATAGATTACCTATTAACTCCGATGATTTTAAATACATGTGTATGTAAAAAATATTACTGGCAGTAATTTGACGGAAGTGTAGTTATTATTTTAAAAATGGCACTTCCATTTCAAAAGGCTTTATGACTATATTCTTTCACACCCGGACTGAACTGTAACCTAGTTCAAGCGTACTTGCCATTTTTCCGCCATGCGAAAGCCGACCATAGTGTTTTGTTTTGTTGGGCAGTCACACCGATTTTCCAGCTTTTGATTGTGAAGGAAAACCACTACAGGTGCATACGGGCTACTACAGAAAGTACTTTCACCTCGGGTTTTGCAAGTGCAAATGATTGCTTCTGGCCGTCAATCATTTGAATATCGTTTGAAGAATTCACTATCTTGAATGAATCTCAAATGCCCGTTCTTGTTTTGAAAAGTGTTCTTAGTGCGGCTAGGTAGGTGTATAATCTTATTTGTTCATACATTTTTATTTGATAGCTCCTAATGTAAATCTGCTATTTTGTTTTATTCATAAATACATTTTCAACAAATACCAATTTATACATGGCCTAAAACTGCAAGCTGATGATGTATTGAGGCAAACGGTTGTAAACGATTGTTTCAGTTCTAAATAAGCAGAACTTGGCAAAATGTCACATGACTGTTTTAAAGAATAGTGTTCATATATCAAATCAGTTACTTCTTAACTTGCCAGACACATGTAGCTTTAATCAACACAAGAGTTACTCCACTTTTGTGCAGTGCACGCATTTGCTCTTTCTGTCAACAAGATCTTATACTGTTATTTTGTTCAACTTTAGGTATTGTACATTGTTTCACATACACAATGTATTTTTATATAAAACATTGATGCTTTACGCGTACACGGTATTATTGTATGCTGCCATAAAACACACACTTTTAGTGTATTCATGTATACTAAGATTCGTGTGGCTCAGAGGTAAAGTGATACTGTCAATACGAAAGTTCGTAGTTCAAAATTTGGTAGAGGTCACTGGGACATCTTATATCCAAAAAACCGCATGAAAATAAAAGTTCTATTAATGAAAAATTAATCAAAAATGCAACCTTGATCTTCCTGAGTTTTACTGTGTAATTAATAATATACCATATTTCAAAATAACACATTGAGTAATTTAGTTATTCTCTGTACACGAATTGTTGCTAAGAGACCAGACCTTAATGTTCAAGCAAGGGTGATAACTCTTGCATGTCCAAGATCATTTGGCTGTAATAAACATTTATGTAACATATTTCAATATCTTTTAATGAATAATAAAGTTATACGCCGGACAAGAAATATTGCTTTATAAACCTATGCAACATGAATATATTTGAAATTTGGTCTATGCATGTAGAAATTGCCAGTCCGACACAAAATGCTTATATATGAAACTGGAAACTTGTTTATTTACTTAAACGCCTACTTCTACACAAAAAAACATATTCAGCGGCGTTGTACAATAACAAACAGTTAAAATTAATAATAACAAACAATTTTATTCTATACCTGTTTTATCTGTCCAATCGCGAACGTTCATTTGCAACACGTGACCGTACAATATATTACGGTATTTGGATGCACGTGCGTACAAAAATCCTATATTATCTGTATTTGGACGCACGCGCGTACAAAAATCCTGTATTTTCTGTATTTGGACGGTTCAACAGTCCCATGTTAAACATACGATAAAGCCCGAAACACGTGAAAATGTTCCGAATGTATATCGGATGAAGTAGACACTCTGTGTACAGAGTTTAATTATGCGTCTTGAAATCTGGATTTAATTTGAGTTTTTTAGTTTGTTTACAACGCACAAAAACGATTCAAGGGATAACAATGCTATCTGATTTAGATATTAAAACATTCGTTAATAATCAAAAACTTAAAAATACAGCAAAAATGATCATCAGATGTTGGAATATTTGAAAAGTCGCTAAAAGAAGCCGTTCTGGACGAAACCTAGAAATTGGTATCAGCCCTGAAGGTCTGAATAGCTACCTCAGCATTTTTTGTTTGTTTAACGGTTAAGAAACAAAATGGAGAATATTATGAATGACAGCGGACGGGCGGTCAGCATCCAAAACATGTCTGCTCTATAATTCAGTTTTCGTCGGCTCTTCACCAAACTTGCTGAGAATGTGTGTGGGCATTACATCTCAGCCAATTTCGAAAACCAGCCAAATTGGAGCAGGCTCTCTTTGATTATAGTCCTTGAACTACTCGAAAAACGGGGAATTTAGTCTTGTCCGCTCTTTTAAGTCGAACAGTTTTCATCCGATCTTCACCAAACTTGCTGACAATGTTTTGTGGGCATAATATCTCAGCCAAATATTATTACCACCCAAATCGCCAAATGGCTGTTGTAGGGAGGTTGCACCATATACTTCTAAAGATGATACGCAGAAAAAAAAAACAACATTTAATGAATTACGTATATTACGTATGAAGTGAAATAAATATAGAATAAAAAGGTTATTTAAGGTCTAACGTTGTTCTGTACAATATATATTTGCACTCATACCAAGCTGGGAAAAACTAGAAAAGACAGGAATGCAATATTCAGTGAAACATTTTTAATTTAAACTGTATAAAATAGATATAGAATAAAAAGGTTATTTAACATTGTATTGTACAATACGAGACATATTTGGACTCGTACCCAGCTGAGAAAACCATATTGAACTCGCCTAGCGACTCGTCCAGTATGGTTTTCTCAGCTGGGTACTCGTCCAAGTATATCACCGTATTGTACAGAACAATGTTAAATAACCTAATAAAGTATTATTAATTAAAACAAATGCAAGCCTGAAAAGGTCAGTCGTCAAAGTTAAAATGCAAAACATAATATTATAGTACATTCATTATTCTTATTCCAGTGATATTTAAAAACAGACAGATCTCAAATCAAATTTATCGACAAAAAACGTTGTGGATTCATGTCAGTTTCATTGCTATACTAATGAATACAATTTTAAAATTATGTAAAGTAATCTCTGAAGAAATAAGTTTTCAAATGTTACTTGAACATATATAGCCTAGCTCTGTGCTAAACTGACATTGAAGATGGTCATTCAAGATTGGGCCTCACATATACTTGTATCATTGGTAACACATGTTTGAAGTTTAAAAATCAATACTTGAAAATCAGTTCATGCATGTAGAATCACAGTGCGGACAACAAACTGCAGGCGGGCGGACGGGCGGAAGGAACTAAGACACTTTTTGACCCTAAACCAAAAGGACAATATTAATGAAATCAACCAGAATTACTCGACATGGCAATACGGACCATATATCAGTATGTATAAACTGTTTACTGACTGCAAATATACACACTTTACACAAATGAAAGACGGAAGAAATCGCAAAAACACAGATAGATTTAACAGGTACAAAATATACATGAAGAAGAGACACTACGGGGCATATAACATACCTACAAGACAGTTTTTTTTACTTTCATACAGCTCTATTCTCGATAGATGACAGCTGACTTCAACGACTGCCTATTGCAAATACAGCGGTCGTTTCGACAGTCATTTTTTCTCGACCATGCCTAATTAACAGCTAATATATTTTTTTCAGAAAGACCGTAGAACCCGGAAACTTCACACAGGTGTTCCGAAAGGACACATCTGTTAAACCAGATGATAAAAGTTTTCACAGGTTGTTCATAAACACAACAGTTTGCGCGAAACTTTGGATTTTGCTCGATTTTTCAAACTGAAGAAATTGTAAGGGAATTTCTAAAAACATAACGATCGTTTTCGGCCCAGAAATTGTAAATGTAAGCCTTGTCCATTCCTTGACAAAACTGTCAGGTTGATTTGCAAGAACTGGTTTCGTTTCAACAGAAATAAATGAAAAAAATTTACCTACCGATTTACAACTGGGTTACTTTTTCCAGCGTTTTTTTTTTGTCCAGCGGTCGTCAGGATAGCCGGTTATCCAGCGTGAAATCCACTGTGCGAAGTTTCTTTACTCCAGCTATACTCTCCAGTGTTTATTCTATTACAAATGGAGAAAATTCATCGGTAGATTTAATTAAAATAATCATGTTAAAGCCATGTTGGATGTGTATGGCCGATGACAAAGATTCTCACCTTCCATGTCATCAGTCTGTTCCGCTATACGGTCGTTTATTTTAATTTTGGTTTTCCAGTTTATTAAGTTCTGTCCATCTGTCCATTGTTTTCTCTTTATCTTAGGGATCATACGCCACTTTTTGCGGAATTGTACTCTGTGCATCATTGAAGGTTCCATGTGCACCGGCGTAAAACTACATCTTCGGATGTCTAAATTATATCATAGTACTTAGGACATGTGTAAATGTTGAGTTCTGCTACACCCGGGGCTTAAAAGCGTAGACGGTAGCTTGCATTCTCACTACCGTCCATGAACAGGCTCAATCAAACCAAGCCTGCAACATTTTCGTTTATGACGTGTTTTGACGACCTGTTGTTTTCCACTTTTTTATTTTATTTTATTTTAGATTCGTCACTCGCAGCACCCACCCGCCGCGGAGTCCATCAAGGGAACATGTAAACAGAGCGGATATGTTAGGGATACTGTAGTGATATACTCGGCCAGGTATTTTGCAATCTTGTTTATATCATCAGCTATATTACAAAAAATGTAATAAGGGGATTTAAGGTATTGCATTGAACCTAAGCCACCGTCTTCTAGGAAATCGAAATACATATCACGATGAAGTGTTAACTAATTTTTCGTAAACGTAATGTAAAGTTTACTGAACGTAGTAAAATTTGACCATAAAGGGAAAGTACATTTAATATTTTGTAACCTACTTTGCCAAAAAAACAAACAAAAACAAAAAAACCCCCCAAAAAACCGCAGTTGTTTGTACAATGTAGAACAACAGTGCCAGACTGTCAAAAAAATACGCCCGTTATCGAACTTGGCTTATTCAAGGGGCATAATCCAAGGGTGTCCGGGGCGATTTTGGTGGTGCCCATAAACATTCTCAGCAAGTTTGGTGAAGATCGGATGAATACTGTTTGACTAAGAGAGCGGACAAGGCTAAATTCGCTGGTTTTTTAATAATTCAAGGGTCATAATCCAAGGACACCTGGAACGATTTGGCTGGTTATCGAACTTGGCCGAGATATTATGCCCACAAACATTGTCAGCAGTTTTGGTGAAGATCCAATGAAAACTGTTTGACTTAGAGAGCGGACATGCTTTGGACGCCGACCGCCCGCCGGCCGCACTTGTGCATGTCGCTTAACGAGCACAGAACCAGTCTCAGATCTTGACTGATTCAAAACAAAATGGCGGAGTGAGTAATTATCAGCACTTCGTGAAAACCGGACATCAGAATCATTATCCGAAAACCGATCAAAAGAGATATAAAATACAAATATAAGATGATTCACAGTGTAAAACTTTGCAGTGATGAGCTGAATTCGGGATTTGACACTTGTTGTAAATTACGACCAGTGACGAACTTTATACCACCGTACCCGTAGTGAGGTTATTCCCATTGGAAATGCTATGTGATAACAATCAATGTATTGCTAATAGCAGTGGCTTATAAAAACGCAATTTCAAAAGAAAGTGCTTGTTCATGTGTGCAACTTTTACATCAAATGAATGAGACACACACTTTTGCGCCAGGAATATTGCTTAAGACATGTTTAATATAACTTTCCCGACCCCGTAATTTCATGCACAGGTACGTCTCTGAATTTATCTACATAGCAATTTGTTTCGTAATGTTTTCGCAAATTCTCTTTGTCGGCAAAATTATGATGATCACAACGAAGGACATATACTATATTTGCTATATTTTGTATTCCTGCTATTTAATTTCTGATGTTTCTAATACAGGGATTCAGGATTTAATATTTACCTTTTTATCATGATTTTTCTCTTATTTAATACAATCGCTAAAGTAAAATCATGTTCCTTTTGCAAAAATAATATGAGCCGCGCCATGAGAAAACCGACTAAGTGCGTTTGCGACCAGCATGGATCCAGACAAGCCTGCGCATCAGCGCATTCTGATCAGGATCCATGCTGTTCGCTTTCAAAGCCTGTTGCAATTAGAGAAACCGTTAGCGAACAGCATAGATCCTGACCTGACTGCAGATGCGCATGCTGGTCTGGATCCATTCTGGTCGGAAACGCACTTAGTTGGTTTTCTCGTGGTGCGGCTCATTATTATATGCGTTTCGGCGTAATCCTGATTCCGTTTATAATAATTTATGAGATAAATTGCTATAAGTTAAATTTTGAGACCGACCAGTGTATTATATTCTGCTTCTTTTGGTGCACTGTTGCATGCTATGCCGTCTACGTAATTCCATTTACGTCCTACACTAGAAATGTTTACTAACTAATTGTAGTCTTTCAACTGCAGTCTTTTACTATATCAACTTTAAGAACATCGTATGAGAATAATAAGCATCTACAATAAAGGAAGAGAGAAAAATATTGCCTCTGTAGGGAAGACCATTAACAGACATTTAACATATTGCAAGATGATTCAACTAAGCATGTATATATGAAAATTAAATTGGTGAAAATGATTTTTTGTACGGACTATTACATATCATATCTGTCAAATATTTGCATTTCAAAATAAATCATAGTTTAATATGAATGTGATGCCAGTTTTATAAAACTATGCACAAGTTGGGACTTGAACCCCGGCCGCCATGGTAATAAAACTCTGCTTGCGTCTTTGACCTACATACTTAATGATTGCTAGATCATATAGTTTAGCTGTATTCAGTGTTAAGTATGCACTTTTTGCGGTTGCATTGCAATTGATGATATTGCTTCCAGAATTTTTATGTTCATTTCATCTATATTATTTTTTTTTTCTTGCAAAAAACAGTCAAGTACTGTTATGTTTGAATACAATATTGAGCTTTTCTGCAGATCAACTGCTTGTTCTTTTTTATCTTCGGCCTTGAAATGCAAAAGCACCAATATAACGTGTCTGTAACAATTTTCTGAAATAAAAAATAAGATATATCTATTGCCACAATTATTGTTATATAACTTTATATTTTTATTTGCAAAAATAGTTCTATAGGAGAGATCGCCGTGACGTCACACATTAACATCTGTTTGTCTGGTGGTGGGCAAAGCAACTGTTTTTAAATCGTTTGTTTATGGGATCAGCATTTTTATTTTTTAATAACTTTTTCTGTCATTTATGGATTACAAAGTTTTGAAATACATACAATTTTCTTGTTTTCGTATTCAAATATCGTTTTTAAATGAGTAACCGTTTAAATGACATAAAATTCTAATAGCGGTCTAGTGATGTTCAAAACTAGCGGTCTAGTGACTTTCAAAACTTTAAGAAAAACACTGTAAGTTAAGCGTTCATAATTAATCTATTTATTTCGAAATAACAATTAAAAGTAAGAATTAAATTTCTTGTTTTATAACTTTTCCACTGATCCAAAATTTATTGGTATAATTTGTGTTTTAAGAAAGTTTAGGCCGTTAGAAAAACATCACTGTTTACAAAAAAAACATGGACGTTCGGCTTCAGCCCACCCGGTCACTGTCTTATCAGTACTACATGTAAAAGTAGAAAATACAACGGATTTGTATGCAAACACGGTCTCTCCTATTCATTAACACTTAAACTAAAAGTTAAATTTAATGAATCTAAGAAATCTCAAACTAATACAATTTACCAAAAGGGACCTCCCTGGCCGAGTGAAAATAAGTTCGTTGACTTCAAATTACCTGCCCCTAATTGATGTGGGTTCGAGCTCCACACGGGGCGTTCAATTCTTTATTTGAGGAAGCCATCTAGCTTGCTTACGGAAGATCGGTGGTTCTACTCAGGTGCCTGTTCTTAAAGAAATAATTAACGGAGGGACACCTGGGACCGTATTCATAAAGCATCTTAAGTGTAAGTATAAGAAATTGATTATTTACTTAAGTATTACTTAGGTTAGAAATTTATTTTACTTAAGTATATTTGTTATTCATAAAACAACTTAATAAGTAATTCTTGTTTTTTATTGTGGAAGAAAACATTAAAAAAAACAACATTAATTTCAGACAGATACAACATGCACAATTATGTTTAAAGTGCTTTTATCTGAAAACAACACTTTAATCGTACTCACCACGCTATTTTATTTTCTGACTTAAGTCATTTCTTACGTATCTTAAGTTTTAGCTGTTTTATGACTAGAACTTAAGTTTTTACTTAAACTTAAGTTGAAATCACCACAAACTTAAGTAAAATCTTAAACTTAAGTTAAAACTTATACTTAAGATGCTTCATGAATACGGCCCCTGGTGTCTTCCTCCACCATCAAATCTGGATTATCGCCATATGACCTATACTTGTGTCGGTGCGACGTTAAACCCAACAAAACAAACAGACATTTTACGAAAATAATTCTTTGAAATAAGGCCAGCGGTCTGTTGGGCAGTTTTAGTAAATGGTCAATTACAAGGGAAAATTCATTTAAAATTCTCGGCGGTTCAATTTTGAGCGGTTTCACTAAGGGTTCCCACGGTCAGGGAAAAGTCAGGGAAAAAAGTGTTTTTTTCAAGGTCAGGGAAAAGTCAGGGAATTTTGTAATTGGTCAGGGAAATTTGGAAATTTAGCAAAAGTCAGGGAAAAGTCAGGGAAATTTGGAACCAGAAGTCAAAAGCAAGAGAATAAAGTTTTGAAAAAGTGAAAAGAATTAAAATAAAAGGCAAAGGCAGTTTCTTTTCTTTTGGCTAAACCAAACATTTTTAAAAAATACAGTCTGTTAAACAAAATTATTTTTAACTTTTAACAGAATTAAGACTGTATGAATGCTATGAACTGTGTAGTCCTGCAGTTACAAATTTATTTCATCATTTTACCATATAAGCAATAATAAAACTTTTCTGTTATTTATGTTTGTATGGAAAACTTACTACGTACCATTCTTACATGTTTACCATTTTCTTTACTCAAATTACTGCTTACTGATTGTAATGTGCAAAACATTGCCATTTTGATTTATTTTATATTTAAAACAACCTAAGTCTTCTGGTCAACTATTCTTAGTAAAGACCAAAATAAGTGCAAAAGTGTTTATGGAAGTTCAGTGTTTAATAAGTTTGAATAGTTATTATTGGTAGATTTGTTAAAAGTAAAAGACTATTTTAATAGAATTCTTTGCAGCATCTTAATTTTACCCTGTAATATTTTAGAATTCAGCTAACAGAGAAAGACTGAAAGATTAAGAGATGTAGAAAAGATGCAAACAAATTGCATACTTAGGGGGATATTAGGACTTCATCGGCATCATAGAAAAACGACTTAAAATGGAAAGTTAAACAAAAAAGAAATCAAATCACATATAAAAAGTGTAAGTTTGCTACAGCTGGAAAAGTAAATCAGCATGATGAAAATGTGTAGAGTAGATTTGTTGAGGCATTTAAGCTGAATACTATCTATTGTATTGAATTTTCAACTTTTGAAAATAAACAGGCATTTCTGCTTTTAATGATTCTATGTCAATCTTTAATCATTATTTGTAGAATGCAAACTCGAATACTGTTAAGTTAAAAGAAACAAACAACTTCAAAATATATTGCAACATACATATGCTATTAAGTCTACAAGAAGACTACCCCTATTTATTATGCGAAAAATGCCATTTTCTACAAAAAATATGAATAAAGGCAAATTTTCATAGAATGTTGTACATTTGTCTGAACAGACACTGTAGAAAAATCCAGAACTTGATCATAGGTAGTTTTTGAGTGAATAGTATGGACCTTTCTTGTTGTCTGTAACATCACACTGAAATAATATAGCAATCTGTAAACTGGAACAAACTATCTTTACACTCTTTAGTTATCAATATAACAAGAAACATGGTGAAGATTGACTGACGGGGAGAATGCAGGCCACATTTATATGATGACCAGGTAAGCGTCCCAGAGCGCGAAAGTTTTGGTTAGGGAAAATTGGAGTTTGGTCAGTGAAAAGTCAGGAAATTTTTTTTTCTCTGCTTTGTGGGAACCCTGTCACTTTCTTGAAATATATAAGCACTGCTTTTCAAGACGCGGACACAAAACTGAATTAAATAGGATGATGGTTTTTATCACGATGTAAGTAAATAAAATGTTAACCACTGCCATTGTGTCAATGTTTTAGACCAAAAGTTATAATAAATCAGTTTCTTCTTACAACATTTAATCTAATTACCAATGCAGTCTGTTCATAAATTATACCTTCGATATTTGTGAGGGAATAAGCCACATCGGGCAAAAGTCTTGACTGACGCAGACAAAGAACAACGTGAAGAATTGATTTACAAGCAGTTTCCTCTTTGCATGTTTTTTTCAAAGAAATCATCTCTTTTTTTAAAAACATTTGAAGTTGTTTTGCAAACGTCTGTGTCCGTGTGGTATTCCATTTGTCACAAATAGTTGCTAAAAAAAAGCAATTAAGGAAATATAAAAGATAACAAAAAAAAAATGTGACAGAAAAAAATGCGGCTTTGCATGTATATGCTTGCTTTTTAGTAAGAAGACTATAATCCACTTCTTATGCAGCATTATCGTTACTTCAGTAAGTAGTTTTAAAAAGCTTGATGATTATGTTATTACTATATTGATTCAGCCCTGGCAATATTTGCGATAAGTGAATTGAACATATTCCTCTTTATGGTATAAAACCTTCAAAAGATGAGATGTTTGCTTTCTGTTAAGGTTAAAGGCTCTTGTTGTTTTCCGGATCATTTACTACTAGGCAAAATCAAACTATCCGTGATTTCTTCAGTAGATGAAGAAGTTATCGTACAAATCTTATTTGCTGATGCAATCATTTTGTCAAATGAAGAGAAGAGAGGATGCAATGGTAAACATCAATAACTGTAGACTTAAAGATCAACTATGCTTACCTTCAACAGCAACAGGACACTCATTTTCGTAATACTGTAAAATATTAGCACATAGCAATAAATGCATTGTAAAAAGTTTGTTAATACAGTCAAAACAACTCCGAGGAGCAAAGGTGGGTTAATATATGAGTCACTGCATTTAGCGAAATGTTAGTCTAATTTAGTTTTATTGCTTTAATGATTTAGCATGTGAAGTAAACTTCTTGATTTGTACATGTTTTTTTTACCTTACTATAAATAGCAGAAAATTTATGTTGAAATTACAAAAAATATTTGACTTGCTCATCTGATATTGGCACTTTATTTTGATTCTTCCGGTCCCTGTCAGAATGTTCGCGCATTCTTACGTCACGTCATATTATCTAATACAAAACTCAACAAAAGGCTTGGGAGTGCCTTCTGATCGCAATGACACGCCTAAAGTCACTATGGCCCGAGGGCTTTATAGCACAGCATTTGCCATAATGTCAAGAAGAAAAACAACAGTCGTATATTAACCTCTTCACATAAGTCTTAACTTTGTTTGCTGGAACTCAGATCGCTTGAATATTTCCCTTCGTCCGGCCACATTAAAATACCAATATGGTACGTATTTTTTTTAACCGCGGATCGCTCGAAAACGGATAGCTGGAACTCTGGAACCTTACCTTCGGTCCCGACGATTATATTATCAGTGTTACAACTACATAATACCTTTTGCTTAAATAATAAAGTGCGCGGTCGAATCTCAGACATTGAAAAATTAATTAGTTTTCACATTTGTAAATATTTTACTCTTTGTGAAAGGAATTTTGAACTATTCATAATATATTTATATTCGCTCACTATACTGGCAAGTGTTTTTTTCAATTGTTAGAATTATATTTACTAACAGTCTTACTTTAATTTTTGAAAAAACGCAAACGAAAGAATAAATTGTGTACATTTTAACATGTACGATAAGAATTAGTAAGATGTTTGAAGGATTGTGTACTCATAAGATGTTAACAATGCACAAATTGTGCTAGAACTCTCAATCACACACATGTCAATCTATTTTAGACTGGTTCATTCTACTTTAACAAATCTTAATAAACTCTTAAATAAGTGTTATTTGAATAAGCATAAAGTTATGTGATATAATGATTAATCACTATAAAAACATTCAGATATTTTTCAAAATTTTGTCTAATTATAGACGACACTATTGAAATCTCGATACATTCAAACTACCGTTTACGTGGCGGGGCCCGCGAGTTTGAGCCGTATGTTGGGTTAATTGCAAGGGAATATCAAGCATGTATATCTTTAAGCTTATAAATCCGATAAACAAAGGGTAGTTTATGCAACAACTGTATCAGAAACAAACGACAGAATAATGAAAAAATTAAAAACATAAATCTCATTTATATCATCATAATTAAACTTAAATACCTGTTCCGCGAGCAGATTTTGGCGTTCTTCCCTTTTTTTGCCATCTGAAAAATGAAATAACCTTATTACTAAAAACACAGTCCTGCAGAATTAAAATTTATATACCCATATAAATTCTGTCAAAATTCGGATTGTATTTTATAAATAAGTATGACCAGGCAGAAAAAATCCGTATTGTACCTTTGGTATTTTATGTTGCCGGACTACTTTCATTGACTATGCATATATATTCGGAATAAATAAGTACAATATCTTCAAATTATAGCTCATTCTGAGTTGAAAATATATTCGGAATAAACAAAGACTTTATCTTTAGTTTCTGTAACTGGATTTTGTCACCCGAAATTATACATTTCAGATATGACACAATTAAAATTAAAAGAAGTACTAGATGTATCGAGTTATTCAATTCAAAACTGAAACATGATTATAAGACTACAAAATATGTTAAGAACTGTGGGTCAATATTATATATTGTATTCTAGTGTTGTTTTATTGGAAAAAAAGATACGTGTATAACTATTAACGTTGGCAACATTTAGTAAAGGTGAGTTCATATCTGAATCAAATGGTGCTCTGTCAGGTAAAATTTAACTAGACATTGCATTACTTGGTTGGGTACGAGTCCCGCATTGCAACTTTATTGGCAGAAATGTTTTTATCAGTTAAACATAAGGTAAGTCGATTGGCATCAATCAGGGCGATGTATATGTTTGGATATTAAAAAAGTCTTTTGTTCTCGTGTGGTACAGACCACAGGTTAATCATGAAATACTATAAAGTATCTACATTCAATCAATTAACTGGTCATTTCTACGGTGATCACATACTGTCTTTATTACTTGGCTTCTGGCTATCTCGGCTAATACGACAGTCCTTGACCAAATACTAAAGCAAATATGGAATCAAATAATTAATAACATTACATTATATAAAACTGGTATCATTGAAAATCAATACAAATCTTTCGAAAATCAATGATAACGTATTATAAACGTTTAATATTGAAATTGTATAAACTAAGGGCAGAAATTTTAACGGTCAATTGTTATTCATTAAACAAATACAGAATAACCACACAAATACTTAAACTAAGTCATCGGTAAGTAATGAAGTGATGGGAAAAAAAACTGTTTTCACATTCTTGAAATCTATTGGTTTAGTTTTTTCAAGTTTTTGTAATTTTCCGTTTGGAATGAGCAATATTCATTTGGCATACGCATTCAGAAACTCGCATTTAATATTTTGCAATTATCAACTGACATTGAGAAATCTCTAACTCAGCAAATGACAAATTGCATTCAGAAATTAACACGATTTTCCGGCCCCAACAGCCTGAGAAAAATTTATGCAAACGGTAAAATAACATTACATTATTTAACTAATTTAAAGCAACATGCCTCCAGATTTGGCTAAAAATAGTTTTTCTTTCAAATTGAAGTTTGGTCTTATTATGAATAAAGGAATATGAATTTTTGTTTCTAAATAATTTTTAAAGTTCCAAATCAAGAAAAAATGATGACCGCGTCGGGAATCGAACCCCGGACAGCCGCGGCAATAAAGACATTTTCCCGTCGTCGTAACCAATAGCGCTATAGCTGAAGTAGTGAATAATGACTTCAAAATATAGATATCTATAATCAGTTTACATGGAGTAAAAGCTTGACAAACGCTTTTCGATTTTCATCGTAAATAGTAATAAAAACAGCAAATTCTCATATGTTTCCGTAACATAAAGTTTGTCAGTAATTAAGTTTTAAAGCCTTCTTAAGAAATATAGCATTTATTTCAAGATACCTAAAAACAAATATTTATTTTTGTTGTCGAACGATCTGGAGGCATGCTGCTTTAAAGGTATTCCAGTTGTTAAATACGTAATAATTCCACCAAACCAACCCTCGTTTATACATCTGTCCGTATTGGTATAGAACATTGATCAATGCGTCTTTGACCTATTTTTATCTCACATATTTCGTTTATTCGCTTTTTTTATGAGACATAAATTCATTGGAACGTGCACGTGTAAATTTCAGTTTATAGCTTCTTGTGTGTTCTTTTTAAATACGGGCATATTTAAGTGATACGACAAATTATATTAAATTTATACTTTTATTACGATAATCTAGCGGGAACAAGTTTTGCACATTTGCTAGTTCACACGTAACTTGTCGGGATCTCGAGAGCTGCAGATGTATATGTTGCCCGCTCTTTTTAGGTGTTTCTCTATTCTTACACTTATCTAAGGACGTCCGGTACAAGTCAGGATTCGAACATGGTCAGATAGTCAGTTTGCTAGATAAATACCCCACCCTTTACATAAGTTTATGTCATTTTCATTTCATGAATCACTGGCTATTCCTAAACAAAACATTAGGTCCCGCCCGAGATGGTAGCTAGAACATTCCAGTAGCCATGACAATTTGTGTTATTATATTGTTACCTTCAAGGTTCATATATGGAAAACAATATTTCTGACAGAAAAAGCACACACCAATTTATAAGCCACACAAATAACTATCCTAAGAAATACAGAAAAATTATATCATGAAATACTGTTTCATTTGAAAAGTTGCAATCATAAATAGCATTGCTGATAAAATATTCATATCAAAATTGTCAAAATCCTTTGCTGATAATTGTATCTACTACGTATCTTTTAGATAAATTTACACATGAACTAGATCTATTGTGTCAATAACTGTGTTTTATTTTCCTTGATAAATGCCACAAATCTGCTTATCTCACCGACAACCCAACTTATAATTGATCGTCACAGAAGATGTGACCTTTATGTTTTTTTAGGGGGGAGAAGTCAATAAAATATTCAAACAACATAATGGGCAATCTTTAATGCTTTAATGCAGTTTGGTGGACTTGGATTAGAACAGGAACAGCTAACCATCCACCCACATTAATCTATCTCTTGCTATTAATCTATCACTTGCCATCAAACTAAGCAGTGGATCATACCGGCGATTGGGGTGTGTTTTATACGTCATTACCCTTCATGACAGTCCGAGTCCGCTACTCTTTTTTCTTGTTTGCGTTTTCCCTTCAAAATGATCCTTTTATGAAAAGAAGGTGTAGTGAACAAACCATAACCTAAGCTTTTCAAAACAAACCGGTGATATAACTCGGTCTAGTTAAAAAATTCAAGAATATGTGTCTTTTGTGTTTATATATAAATAAATAATTGACAAAATCTTTAAAACATTTTTCGAAATTAGAGATATTTCAATATTTTAACTTACCGGGACGTTCTAAGGGAAGTGGAGGAATATACTGCATCAGCCACCAAAATAAATCTGTTACAAAGGACCAAAGTTGAAACAAAATTTCCAACATAATCTGAAAGATAAAAAACATGCCTTAATTATAGTTAGTTACTATCAATATATTTATTTAAGTGCACGATTTAAAAAAAATACATCCTTTAGTTTTATCTTGCGGTCAGTATTTACAATTGTTTTAAATTCCGCTTTCCTTTCCGAGATTCAAAGAAAGTAACATTAACAGCAAACATGAGCTGCCACTATTTGTGCACAAGAATGTCACAGTTGCCTGTGCAAAATATGCAAGAAAAGTTTAAGTTTGACACATTTTCAGACCCTGACCTTTACCCGAGAGACCAGGATCGTAAGCGCGACACACCTTCTCAATATGATTAAAATTGTGTCTTTTTCTTTTGGTTTTGTTTTTCTTTTTTTGGATTTAACGCCGTTTTTCAACAGTATTTCAATCGCGATCCGTAGACCAACGCTCTACCTACTGAGCTAAGCGGGCGGGCTTTCTAAAATTGTGTCAAATTATTTTCAAATTCCTTAATAAATGGTAGAGTTGTGTACCAGACAAGAAACAAACCATATAAACATTTGACTTCTAAGTATTACCTTGACCTTGTGGCTAGGGTCTTGGTCTTGCGTATGACATGTCATCTCGTTATAGAAAACATTTCTGTCAAGTAATTTTAAAATCTCTTCATCTATGATAGAGTTATGGATCGGACAAGAAACAGACCATGTTAACCTTTAACCTCTAAATGTGACCTTGACATTAAAGCTAGGGGTCTTGATCTTGAGCATGACACGTCGTCTTATTATGGGGAACATTAATGCCTAGTAATTTTAAAATCCCTTGATGAATGGCAGAGTTATGAACTGAACGGAAACAGACCCCGTTAACCTTTGACTTCTAAGTGTGACCAGGGGTCTGGGTCTTGCACGTCGTCTCTACGGAAGCACACACACACACACACACACACACACACACATGGACGGCTAGCGCGATTTTAATATGCCCATCTTCGGGGGCATTCAAAGTGATACTCTTGTAAACAAACATGAACGAGCAACTATTCTTCAAAACAAACTTACGAGCTATACAAAATATAAACAAACAATAGTCAATCATACATGGTTTCTGTAAATGCGTAATTCAGTCAGCAGTCTCGTTACATTTTGGAAAAAATGTACTTTTCTTAAGAACAATCTCTGTCCGAGATATTAACCACACTGTTCTTTTTAAAGTGCAGTCATAAAATAAAACGTTTCTTGTATGATAACTTTGGTGAATATCCAAGTCTATTGACCTGACCTGACAAATATAGTTTGTAAGACTTAATTTTCAGAAGTTAGCAGTTTCATTTTTGTAATTTTATTAAGACCTTCTTTGAAATAAGACACCTTTTAATAATCGAATATCTTTATAACATTATGTGAAATACAAGCACTCTCGGTCTTTAGTAAATTAATATAAAATGTACATGTTTTCTTGATTAAAATACGTTTTTATTTCATTATAACGTAACTGTTATCATGCTAAACTATCGCAAGATATACATTTCTGCATTAGAAAAGAAGGGAGCGAAATTGCTACATTATACCAACTGTTACAACAAATTACTTTTGACCACTAAAATACTTTCCTTATTGAGTAGCCAAATTACTAATGTTTTTCGATTTCGAATAATTCAAGGGTTATACCTCCAGAGCAACTAAAAATATCCTATTTAATAATTCGAGGGTTCAGTTGGTTACCGAACTTGCATGACATATTGTTTGGTGAAAGTTGGATTAAAATGCTCAAATAAGAAGAGCGGGTAAAATCATGTTAGGTGAACATTCGATAAGATGACCGGACAACTTTTGAGGACGCTTGCCGCCGTAGGTGTTTCAATAATACGTCCCGTTTCACCGACATATAAAAAGAAAGGGTACCTTTGCGATGAAAAATTGTTGATAAGAAAATAAGTCTAATGTATTTGATTAGCTAATTGAATGGGTTACTACACGCCACCTAATAATACAGCTGAAATTTGTACACCTAAGCCGCTTATTGCAATATGTGATAAATCTTCCCAGTTATCATACCCCTCCCCGATGTGGTTTCGGAGCCTCGCTTGGGGTATAGAATCCTTTAAGATGGGTGGTGGTCCTTCCAAGGTACTTTCCAATGATGAAATAATGTCTGGAGATTCACCAGGGGTCTTCCACCGCCGTCAAACTCAAATACTAGAAAAGTTTCAATTTGTCCTAAATTGTAACACCGAACAAAGTATAAACACAAACTTACCTGTTACCGAACACCTTTAAAATGATGATAACATTAAATATTGCACTGTTGTTTTGTTAAAAAAGATGATCGTTTAAGAAAACGTATTTAGTTTGGAATGAAAGAGAAAAATACTTACTCCACGTTACTCCATGTTAGTACCGGTTTATAATTCAAAACCAATTAATCTCGACACAGACTGTGTTCATTCACATACAAACAGATAAATATATACTTGTGGCAAAAGAAACGGGTTACCGAGATTTCGTTGTATTTTTTTTATTTATCGGATCATTTAAATTATTTGCTGTCTTTATGAACTAGAAATTTCAAATAATATGTAAAAGATGGTAATTTTTAATGCTGAAATGACATTTTGCTGAACCACGTGAGATTTGGATATCGACAAAATGTCCCGATATAAGTAAAAGTTTTCCTATATTTGTCTTATTACTTGATAACTCAAAAAACATCTGCAATAACTTCAATAACTTTTCAGTTCTTTCCTGAAATACGTTGCAAAACTACGAAAGTGTTACGTTGTCTAAACATGAATGAGTTGGGTTTTACGGCGAATTGACACAAAATAATCCAGCACAATGCATAATGTAAAACACATCTAATATAATCCATGTAAAAATGTAGAGTATATCTAAAATCAGTTATGTAAAAATGTATATACGTAGGTGTAAAAATATCAGCTGCAAACATAATAATATTGCAAAAGATGTAAATAAAATATGAAATGTTAAACTTTTTGATAAATTCCTGTCTGCTTTAAAAACGATAAAATATTTCCGACTGAAACGTTTTCAAATAACTCTTTCAAAGATTGAACGTCATATGCACTGCGTTGTGTAGCAAAGTCCACACAGTCGATTAAAATATATGCTTAATAGTTAGCGGTGTTTGACATGGGACACATTCGGGTTGATCTTCTTTATTCAATAGATGAGAACGAGTCAAACGGGTATGACCTATTCGACAGCGAGAAAGAACAACTTCCTCCTTGCGAACAGAGCTGTTCCCTTGGTGCCATTCCCCTAGAGTAGGTTTGGTATCATGAATTCGATGGTATTAAAGAAAATTCCAGATAAACCACCATGGACCTTCATGCCCCTATAGTTCTTTTCGATTTGAAAACTGCCTTTAGAAAGTCTGAAACAAACCGTGAAATATTCAAGTCCAAATATCATGAAATCAAGTCAGCTTACAAGGACTATTTTGCAATTTACACTGACGGTTCAAAAGATGAATCAAAGGTTGGCTGTGCTGCTGTCAGCCTCCTTCATCAGTCAAAATTATGTTTGCCAAATAATGCAACACTATTTTCAGCCGAAGCCAAAGCTATCGATATAGCTCTAAATTTTATATAAAAAATAGTGAAGAAAAATTTATTATCTTTTCCGACTCGCTTTCTGTTTTACAGTCAGTTCATAACCGAAATATCGAAAATCTTTTCATTCAAAATATTCTTCTCTTGGTTCATGAACTATCTTTAAAAAGTCTGTCATACTTTGTTGGATTCCCAGTCATTTTGGTATTCATGGAAACGAGGATGCTGATATTGCAGCAAAGAAATCCTGTTCATTATCACAATCTAGTTTGAAATAACCATATACCGACTTCAGGCCTAATATTAACAAATACATTTTATGTATATGGCAATCAGTGCTTCATTCAATAAACTTCTTGATATCAGACCTGTTTTGAAAACATTTGGGAGCGGACATTATGATAATGCCACTTAACAATTTTAGTGAAAATCCATAAAGCCGTTCATAAGCAGAAGTCCTTTAAATATATCTTTTGTAGTTCTAGCGGCCCCTAAAAGGGTCAAGTCGCCCCCATTTGAAACAAAATTGGTTTATTAGAAGGTATTTAAAGGTATTTCTATTTTAGCTCTAATAGCCCCTAAAATGAACCACCAAGTTCATTCATTCATTTGAATACATTTGGATGAGGACTTTAAAATGATGCTTCATATCATGTTTGGTGAAGATCCATCAAGTGTTTCATCAGAAGTTGTTTTAAAGGCATTTCTTTTTATCCCCCGCCGATGAAACCGGGCTGGGGTATTGAAATGGCGTTGTCCGTCCGTCTATGCGTCCACAACCATTTCTCAGTAACTAGCAGGTAGAATTTCATAAAACTTAAAGTAAACATGAACCAGCATACTGCGATGGTGCCCGTCAAGTTTTTTTTATTCAATTTCCCTTAGATTGCCCTTTAATTGTTTAAAAAATCCACAGATTTGTACATAACAAACTAACCAATTGGTAGAATTTCATTAAACTTCTTTCATTCTTTTCCGTGAACATTTATTATTATAAACATGTGATGTTGTGTACCCACCCCTGGTCACCACCTTGCCTTTGTCATAACCCCTCCCACTCCCACACCCCCCCCCCTAAAAATCGTTCCTTTTTATTACATATTTCGAACCTTCTATGAATATTTATCAACATGCAAAGTTGTACCGTTCCCCCACCTCACTCTCTACTCAGTCCCGTTGATGCGCATCCCCCACCCCATTTTTTTCAGTTTTAATTTTCCATTAATATTCACAATCAACATGTGAAGTTTTGTACCCTCACCCGGTCAACCCTGCTGCTCTCCCCCCCCCCCCCCCCCCCCCCCCCCCCCCAACCAAAAAAAACCCCATTCATTTTCTGTTAAAATTATTTTCACTAATGGAGTTATTTGCTTCTTAGTAACATCCTTAACTTTTTACCGGATATACTTTTTTTCCATTCTTCACCACAAACCCTTTCGGCGGGGGATACCAATTCATCGACTTTGCTTGTTAGCTTTAGCGACCCCTTATAAGTGTTCATACGCCCGCATTTTTAAGGTGAGCTTTTGTGATCGCCCTTCGTCCGTTCACACAATTTTTATAGAGATAGAGACCACAGATTGCGATCAATTTTAATCAAACTTGCGCACAACTTTTATTGGCATAATATCTCATTTCCTTTTGAAAACTGGCCAGATCCCATCATAGGTTCTAGAGTTATGGCCCCTTAAAAGGCCAAAATTTGCTATCTGGGCTTGTTAACACGATAGAGACCACAGTTTGCAATAATAAGCTTTAATCAAACTTGCACACAACTTGGCATAACATCCCGGTTCCTTTCGAATACTAGCCCGATCCCATCATGTGTTTCGGAGTTATGGTGCTTTAGAGGGACAAACTCTGCTACTTTTGGCTTGTGAACACGATAGAAATCACATTTTACAATCCATTTTAACAAAACTTGCACATAACTTGTATTTGCATAAACCTCAGCTCCTTTCGAAAACTGGCCAGATCTCATTATGGGTTCCAGAGCTATGGCCCATATAAGGGCCAAACATTGCTATTTTTGGCTTGTGAACACACTAGAGACAACATTTTGCTATCAACCTTCATCAAACTTGCACGTAACTTGTATTGGCATTATATAATATCTCGGTTCCTTTCGAAAACTTACTAGATCCCGTCATGTGTTCCAGAGGTATGGCCCCTTAAAGGGACAAAATTTGCTATTTTGGCCCTACTTTCTTGGGTTTTTTTTTAGATACGACTTTGACATTTGGACGACATGTACAGTTTTGCATTCCAATCTTAAAGCTGACTTTCAGTGACCATGAATGTGACCTACTGACCTACTTTCTTGCTTTTGAAGATACAGCCTTGAAATTTGAATGAAATGTACAGTTTTGCACACCGATCTTAAAACTGACTTTCAGTGACTATGAATGTGACCTACTGACAATCTTTCCTTTTTTTAACATACAGCTTTGAAATTTGGATGACATGTACAGTTTCGCAGACCAATCTTAAAACTTACTTTCAGTGACTATCTGTGTGATATTCTAACCTACTTTCTTGTTTTTAGCTTAAGGTGAGCTTATGTGATCACCCTGTGTCCATCGTCAACAATTTGACTGTAGCTTCAGAGGAGATATCATATGAAGAAAAAAGGGAAATACAGGATATTCAAGCTTGAATGTTCTGTTCGTTAATGCTTAAAGGCTGAAAAACTCAATTGCTCACAATTACCACAAGCGAAAAGAATAATAACTCCTCCGTGCAGCCGTAATCAAAGCTTTTATTTTTCATTCTAACATGGCTATGTTTTTGATTTCCAGTTAAACAAAGAAGGAAATCAAGCTCTGTATATTCTGCGATAAACAACGGTTGACGTGCGGAACGGTTAGAGAGTAGTATGACGTCAATTATGACGTCAAATTGCCGCATGACGTACGATACATTACTCCTCGGGTAAATGAAGTCCAGCATAATGTTTATTAAAATATGTCACTAGGCATGTCAGAATGAAAACAATCAAGGCCTTCTTGTGATTTATCGTCTAATTTACCACGGTTCATCGTTCAGATGCTTCAGTATTTAACCATTATGCGATAACAACGGTTGACGCGCGTGAGCA
Source organism: Mercenaria mercenaria (assembly GCF_021730395.1). Taxonomy (NCBI): domain Eukaryota; kingdom Metazoa; phylum Mollusca; class Bivalvia; order Venerida; family Veneridae; genus Mercenaria; species Mercenaria mercenaria. Next base: position 28,294 of record NW_026463700.1, read on the forward strand.
TTATGACGTCAATTATGACGTCAAATTGCCGCATGACGTCTGATACATTACTCCTCGCGTACAAATGAAGCCCAGCATAATATTTATTAAAATATATCAATGAGCATGTCAGAATGAAAATAATCTAGGCCTTCTTGTGATTTATCGTCTTATTTACCACTGTTCATCAGTCATATGCTTCAGTACTTAACCACTCGGGCTAACGTTCTCGTGATTCAATTCCTACGCATCTGAACTCTGAACCATGGTAAATTAGACGATAAACCACTCGAAGGCCTTGATTATTTGCTAATTCTAACATTACTCGGTTTGATTTTCAGTTAAACAAAGAAGGAAATCAAGCTCTGTATATTATGCGATAACAACGGTTGACGCGCGTGAGCATTATGACGTCAATTATGACGTCAAATTGCCGCATGACGTCTGATACATTACTCCTCGCGTACAAATGAAGCCCAGCATAATATTTATTAAAATATATCAATGAGCATGTCAGAATGAAAATAATCTAGGCCTTCTTGTGATTTATCGTCTTATTTACCACTGTTCATCGGTCATATGCTTCAGTATTTAACCACTCGGGCTAACGTTCTCGTGATTCAATTCCTACACACCTGAACTCTGAACCGTGGTAAATCAGACGATAAACCACTCGAAGGCCTAGATTATTTGTTAAATAAATGAAAACTGTTACCATTACATCTCAAAAGAACATATAAAACAAGAAATCGCAGATGTATAAGTTGCTACCGATATTTTAGATAAATGAGCACAATGTGCAACTTTATTGTGTTGTCACAATGGAACATCATGCCGTAGAGTAGACACGTTACAAGTCATATTAAACTATGTTGAGCGCCAAGCGAGTAAGCAAAGAACTAAAGTGTACATTTCTTCTCGCCTTTGGTAAGACGTAGCAGAGAACGAACCAACGACCTCCCGAACTCTACCATAAGGCTACTGTGGCAGTGGGAAATATGCTTATGATTTCCTCACGATTAGTTTGGCTCTATGATGAGAAGGCCGGTATTTGTCTTTCTTTTAGGTTTATGTTTTGTCAGTACACATTCGTAGGCCTGCAAATAAAGACTTTAAGTTGTTATTGTGACTAATATTTTAATTTACTATTATAATAATCTTGAATTCGTTTTCGATGGTTATGAAGAATCCATAGAAAAGATACAACATCTAAATCTTTATGCTAGTTGCAGTTTTTTTACCATCGACAAGTCGGGTGTTTCCACATACAAACTACGATTTCACAATATGGCTCATTTCTTTCTGTAATATTCGGCTCTGTCAATGCAACACGTCTCATTCCTTTGTAGTTCTTTGTTGTTTTTAACATTTGTCATATAAGACTAGAGGATAATTGATTCACTATTGAGTATCAAAAGACAAATTGATATGAAATACAATGTTCTGCGAATGATTTTGTTTTCTCTTTTGTCTATGATATATTTAGTGATCATTTTCACCTCAGAAACTGGTAATTTTGCGTAAAGATCTGCTTAATATTAGTTTATACATAATTTATTTTTGGTCGATTGTGAAGGTAGTTCTACAACTTCTATTAATCACTCTCGACACCCCATTCCTGATGAAATTTATCGCCATGAGGGTATGAGAGAAGAGGATGGATATCAGAAAACTATTGCTATATTTTTTAAGGTTTAGAAACACCTAAGAATTAGTTGTTTTTGCGATTTTTATATGCCCGTTTGAAAAATGGGACGTATTATGGGAACGCCCCAGGCGGGCGGGCGGGCGGATTGTTTTTGCGATTTTTATACGCCCGTTTGAAAAACGGGACGTATTATGGGAACGCCCCTGGCGGGCGGGCGGGCGGCGTTCACAGACTTTGTCCGGAGCCTATCTTCTATATGCATGGAGGGATTTTGATGAAACTTGGCACAGTTGTTTACCATCATGAGACGGAGTGTCACGCGCAAGAACCAGGTCCCTAGGGCTAAGGTAAAGGTCACACTTAGAGGTTAAAGGTCAAATTCAAGAATGACTTTGTCCGGAGCATATCTTCTACATGCATGGAGGGATTTTGATGAAACTTGGCACAGTTGTTCACCAACATGAGACGTAGTGTCATGCGCAAGAACCAGGTCCCTAGGTCTAAGGTCAAGGTCACACTTAGAGGTCAAAGGATACAAGAATGAAAACTTTGTCCGGAGCATTTCTTCTTCATGCATAGAGGGATTTTGATATAACTTGTCACAAATGTTCACCATCATGAGGCGGAGTGTCAGGCGCAAGAACCAGGTCCCTAGGTCTAAGGTCAAGGTCACACTTAGAGGTCAAAGGATACAAGAATGAAAACCTTGTCCGGAGCATTTCTTCTTCATGCATAGAGGGATTTTGATATAACTTGGCACAAATGTTCACCACCACGAGACGAAGTGTCATGCGCAAGAACCAGGTCCCTAGGTCTAAGGTCAAGGTCACACTTAGAGGCCAAAGGTCAGATACAAGAATGACTTTGTCCGAAGCATTTCTTCTTCATGCATGGAGGGATTTTGATGTAACTTGGCACAATTATACACCATGAGAGGAAGTGTCATGCACAGTTCCTTTCTTTAGAATTATTTCCCTTTGTTGTTACTATAAATAGCTTATATTTTAACTTCTTTATTACTAGTCGTAGGGAAAAATCGAGACCACTTTTCTGTAGTACAACATGCATGCTACATCCAATTTTGAGGTGTATTTTGACCAATCTCTACCTTGTAAAGATTTTTGTGTGGACTTACAATATTTTTTGGGGGATTTTTTTTTTTTTTTTTTTTACTTCCCTTAGTTGTTACTATAAATAACTTATATTGTAACTTTTTTATAACTGACTATAGGGAAAAACCAAGACCACTTTTCTGTGGTACAACATAGATGTTTCTTTCAAATTTTAGGTGTATTTTAAGGTCTCTCTACCTGGTAAGGAATTTTTTTTGTGGACTTAGGAAAACAAAAGACTTACAATGATTACTAAACAACCACAAAATTAAAATTCATTTGCAATACAGCAGCTAGAGTAAAGAAATTTGCTGTGACGGGCGTATATTGTGACATTCTGGCACTCTTGTTTCCATTTAAAATATCGGTATAGTGTAGGTAAACTGCCTTTATATTTATTTAACGACCATTACGCGCATATTTCTCAGTGGTGTATTGGTCAGGACCGCAGGAAAATGTTTATTGCCGCGGCGGCCTGGGTTTGATTCCCAACTCGAGCATGTTTTGTTTCTCTCTCTCTCTCTCTCTCTCTCTCTCTCATTTTAAAAATGATTAAAAACAAAATCTTGTTTTCTCATGTTCAAAATATGACCAAACTTCATGCGATAATCTGGAGGTCACTCCCTTTGAATGGCTAAACGCGAAAGTAACAACTTGTTTTCCCCATTATACTGTTTAACGTATAATGGAAAAATTAAGAACGGTAATGTTTAGGAAAAGATATGACATATTACGCAAGTCACGTAAAATAAGTTTTCTTTTTTTTCTTTTTTCGATGCTTTGCCATTAATACTTTAAACTGCATAAAATCACTTATTTATGATAGGTATATCATTTGCATTAATCTGGGGGCAAAATATGATTGGAAACTGATAGAAGATAAGTTCACCTTGCAAATCAAATGAACACGTGGCTTTTGTTATGCTCAGCATAAATCATGCAAGTATTTTAAAGCAGCATGCCTCCAGATTTGGCTAAAAAATAATCTTTCTTTCAAATTGAAGTTTGGTCATATTATGAACATTAGAATATGAATTTTTGTTTCTGAAATATTTTAAAAATTCCAATTCAAGAAAAAAAGATGACCGCGTCGGGAATCGAACCCCGGACCGCCGCGGCAATAAAGACATTTTCCCGTCGTCGTAATCAATAGCGGTATATAGCTGAAGTAGTGAATAATGACTTCAAAATATAGATATTTATAATCAAGATAGCTTACCTGGAGTAAAAGCTTGACAAACGCTTTTCGATTTTCATCGTAAAAAGTAATAAAAACAGCAAATTCTCGTGTGTTTCGGTAACATAAAGTTTGTCAGTAATCAAGTTTTAAAGCCTTTATAAGGAATATAGCATTTATGTCAAGATATCTAAAAAACATTTTTTTGTGTGTTGTCGAACGATCTGGAGGCTTGCCGCTTTAAAGAAATTGATGTTCTTGATTTTTTAAAGTGTAACTTTGCATTGATACGCAAGTGACTTCACTAAACAATTCGACAAAAAATAGATAAACCGCGCATGGTTCAATTACATGTTAGGCCACATTAACAGTAAAGAAAACATTTGCGCAATACTGCAGTAAATATGATTGTGTGCGACATTAGTGACTTCCCATACTTATAAACAAGAATTGCTGTTGTTGGTTTTCTTAGCGACGGCAGGAAGTGTTACACGAAGGACGGAGTTTTTCTAAAAACCTGTCATGTTTTCTTCTGTTACGGAGTTCCTGGAAAACGTTACAGAGTTCTTCTGATATCTGTATGACAAAACAAGGAATCGGTCGACAAAATGGTAATCATTTATCTTGAAATAGAGAGAATGGGATGTAAAACTAAAGTTTAATGGTCAGGGTTGCCTAATGTTTAGTGCTATGCGTCAGAAAAAAACTGTTTAGTCTTATCTTTGATTTTGTTTGTTTTGGGTTTAACGCCGTTTTTCAAGAGTATTTCAGTCATGTAACGGCAGGCAGTTAACCTAACCAGTGTTCCTGGATTCTATACCAGTACAGACCTCTTTTCCGCAAGTAACTGCCAACTTCCCCACATGAAAAAGAGGTGGAGGACTAATGATTTCAGACGCAATGTCTTTTATCAAATAAACACGGAGAACATACGCCCCGCCCGAGGATCGAACTCACGATCCCGCAATCCGTAGACCAACGCTCTACCTAATGAGCTAAGCGGGCGGGACCACTTCTTTGAAATCAAGACATTTTGAGTAAAATATCGAAATCGTTTGCTTATTCATACATATTAATCTACTCATTCACGTTCTCCATCCTCACCACACGCAACAGCCTAATTTTAGTGCAAAATTGCAAACATAAACCACTATCTAACAATTTTGAAAAATGAAATATTTAATGAACAGAAATAAATGAATAGATCATATTCCTTAGATCGGTGATGTCAAAATTGCGTTCCGTGTATCGCGATCAGTAAAGTAGCTACGTGTAGTTAAAAAGAAAGTAAAATGTCCGTAGGTAATTAAGAGGGGCGATTAAACACCCACCCACCCCATATTTTTAATATTTTTACAAAGAACCCACCACCCATAAAAACGGTTTTTGTGAAGACAACCACCCATAATTATGATTTTTGATAAACCCCACCACCCATTAGTATAATTTTCCGTTGGACCCCATCACCCGTCAATAAAAAATTCGGTTGCCGTCCGACACCCTCATACATTTAATTCTGGAATCGCCCTAAATTCATACATCATTCATAGAATAAAACAATCATTTATAGCTGCCATCAACTGGTGCGGACTGTTTTAACAATACTGTCAATGTTGTAATTCACAAAAGAAATTTAGATTGCATCATCACCTGAATATCATTGTACCGTAATTTAGTTAACTTTATATTCGTTTTAACCTGATAAATACAACAGAATGTAATAAAAAGATCAAATTAAACCTATAATTAGGATGGATGTGCGCTTCATTAGTTATGTTAGACATGAGGGAATATAGCTGAGAAAATAAAGTTTAAAGAATGACTGTAGTAATTTTTTTACAGAGCGTTACTAAGTAAATATATCTTTATGAGGTAATATCAATTTACAGCAATTGGCATACAAATACAGGAAATAATTTATTTAAATAAACTTTATTTTCAGATGTAAGGATGCGTAACCTCAAAAATAAAATATTGTCCAATAATATAAAATGGGTCAATCGAACTATGTATAACCATGACAACGAACACCATATATTCATAATACTGCATCACTTGACCCTGACCTCGACATCCAAAAAGCAGTAAACTTCTTCTTTCTTTCTTTGGTGTGGTATCATGGCTGACTCAGGTGTTTATCTTACACAGAATGTAACGAACTAGAACTGATGAACAACCATAAAGCGTGTTCAAACTATAAGCTTACAACAGATTCACCCGTACACTGACGAATGATGTACCTAGGTATGGTTTAAATGCGGTATTCGTTCAGCTTGTTTTTGAGTATAGTATGCACATATCTCAAAACTGATAGTATATCTTTTAGGTAAATAACAGCATGATAGCTATCATTGAACATTTACATAAATGTATTTGTTATCGGGAGCATACATCATAACTTGAAATCTTCATTTAAAGACGCGCAACAAAATAACTGTTTTCTTTTGTATTTTCATGATGGTAATACATGGTTAGCAAACAACGAAAAATAAAGTTTGGATTCCTGTACAAATTTTGACCTGGCTAGGACAAATTTTCGATCTTTTGTCTGTTTTTTTTTGTAATCTGAATCTTAATTCATTCCGACTCCAGTTATACCGCCTTTGACACATAGAGAGAATTGAAGTGTAGATAATGGGGTCTTTTCGCCTTATCAAAGTTTTCTGTTAATAAGCGTGTTCTATGGTACAAAGACAACCAAGAAAAACTGCGAAATCATTGAAGTACTTAGCACGATTTGCAATTTCTAGCCTTGTCTATTTTCATTTTTTTTTTGTATTTCAAACGTTACAGATCCTTAGGTGTTTTGGATACTTCGCAAATATAACAAGATTTCGAAGTGTCTTTACGCAGTTCAATTCCAAATTCTGAAATCCAGAATGTAAGACAATCGATGCTTTTTTCGACAGGCTGGACCGGTGAAAATTATTAGCTGGTACCCCATGGTATAGTTTGTAAGCGTCGGATCATTCGGTGTACTAGTTGTTCCCAGATGACAGTTCGTTCTTTTCTGGTCTTTAATTTTCGAAGATGAAGCACTAAGCTAAGCTTAGCTGGAGATACTACGGTAAAGACGTTTTAGTGTTCATTTTTGTTCAAGGTACATACAAAAATCTTATTTTGACTTTTTTCCAAGGCAGTATTTTAGCCATAAAATTAGATGCTACTTTATAAATGGATTACTCCATTTGCGTTGGTACTAGAATGTAGAAATGAATCTAGAAAAAAAAGTTTAGTTTGAGTCTGTTTCGGTATGCGATCGTTTGTTTTTATTTTTATTTTCCATGTTGAATTTGTTTAGATTCGTCACTCGCAGCCCCCACCCGCCGCGGAATCCAACAAGCAGAGCGGATATCCAGCTCAAACACGTTATGTATACTGTAGTGATATACTCGGCCAGGTATTTTACAATCTTGTTTATATCACCAGCTGCATTGCAAAAATGCAATAAGGGGATTCAAGGGATTGCTACTTTACCCAACCAACTGACCCTAAGCCACCGCCTTCTAGGAAATAGAAATTGTAATACATATTGCCATAACGTGTTCAATATTTTTGTGTGAACGTACTATGAAAGTTGCTGAACGCAGTAAAATGTGACGATAGAAGGAAAGTACATTTGATTTTGTGTGACGTTAATTTGGCAAAAAAAGAAGATAGTTGTGCATTGTCAAAAGGAAAAAAAAAACAGATGCAATTTGATATGACAAATAAGAAGATGTAAGGGTAATTAAAGTGAAATTTCCTAGGGCTTGGCATGACCAGCCGATTGATCGTATCGGACTAATACGACCGCCAAAAACGTCTAGACCGAATTAGAGGCCAAAATTGTGTGTTGGCACCCACACCCCGAAAAGGGGATGCACACATGTAAACAAGCATGCATCACCTCCCCGGGGTGCTATGGGGCACCTCAACATCCAGGACCCTCCTCTCCGGCTTACCAAGAAAATTTCAAAGAATAAAATACAATCACGAAAAACAAAACAACAATATTGGTCATTCCGAAACAAAATAATAAAGGTCTGGTTATATCTAGTGTATTTTAGAGCTCTATACAATCAAGAAAAAAATTACCCACGGCAAACGGGCGGCTCCATTTTCGGGGGAGTTGTACCCCTCTGCATGGAGATACAGCCGGCATTTCCTATCCCACACAGTCCTTGGACCTCTAATACCAATTGGTAATTTTGGCTCCATAAAAGGTACTTACATACCAATCAAAGAGATTGGTCAATATATGAATTAGCTATGAGCAAAGCACAAATATTTCACTAGGTCAAGATCAAGGTCAAATTTAATTTTGGTACACAAAACTGTGCATGTGGTCCAAATTTGAAAGCTTTAGCTTGAGAAATGTGAAAGGTCACTAGATCAATTTCAAGGTCAAAGTTCATTTCGGTACAAAAAACTATGCATGTGCTTGAAATTTGAAGGCTGTAGCTTGAGATATGTGAAAGTAGGTACTAGGTAAAAATCATGGTCAAATTTCAATTCAGAGCACAAAACTATGCATGTGGTCCAAATTTGAAGCATGTAGCTTGAGAAATGTGTAAGTAGAACACTAGGTCAATCTCAAGGTCAAAGTTAATTTTGGTACACAGAACTATGCATGTGGTCCAAATTTGAAGGCTGTAGCTACGCATGTGGTCCAAATTTGAAGGCTGCAGCTTGAGAAATGTGGATGTAGGTCACTAAGTCAAAATCAAGGTCAAATTTTATTTCGGAACACAAAACTTCGAATGTTGTAGGTTAAAAATAAAAAAGTAGGTCACTAGATAAAAATAAGTGACCTTGACCCTAAAGAAGAGAGATGACACCATTAACGAGTTATATGCAATTTTGTTTTCTTATTACGGAAACAAAATGCACATACAATTACTTATATCATAACTAATAATTAAATCTATACCCTAAACAAGAGAGATGACATGACACCATTAATGAGTTATATGCAATTATTGTTTTTTTTTTCTTATTATGGAAACAAACAATGCACATATAATTACCTATGACTAATAATTAAACCCAGAAATTTGAATACTAAACAAATTAATCATCAATCTATTAGGGTAGTCCATTCACTGCAGAGGTGTAATAGGAAAGGCCATACCAAATTGATTTGTCGTTCTTCGGAACTACCCCATCAGGAATTTCATTCCCGAGAAAAAAATCATCACCCGTCCGCACGTACATAAAAATCTTCGAGAAAAATTTCAGTCCGGAATGATAACGGCAAAACAGGTTTTATCGCTGTTTTATTGCGGCAAAGTGATATTGATCGGAATTCATGCGTCGTAATACATGTAGCTTATGACCCAAACTCAAAAAGTCAGGAATTACGGTGTTGTTCATCATTTGTCTTAAATCTTGGGTGTCTGTGCTAGTGCCACACATGACTTTCGATGTGCCGCTAGACGATGAAGTAGGCACGTTCTACGATCGTTCAATACAGTGAAAAAGAACAAAACCCGACTGGTTGTAAGACGTGCACGGGGATTCAATTAAAAATATTTGGATTAAACATAGAAATATTGTTCAGATTGTTCCTCTAGGGTCCAAGTTGGAAAAAAATAACCGCTCGCTCCATGTAAAATCTACCCGCTTCTGAAAAATCAAGATTGGGAAAAAAATTTTGCTCGCTCGCTCCCATCTTTTTTGAAAATTTTCCGAAGAACTGTTAATCAGTTTGGTATTTTCAAAATAATGAACAACTTGAAACATTATCTTATTAGTGTCTGCAGACTTAATGACCCTTCTACAGCTAAGGCCATAAAAACCCAATTAAATTCTTGGAGGACCACTGGATATAAAATTATATTAGAAATCAAAATAGACAAAAGGCCATAACTCAACTCAAAAATTGTGGAACCAGTCTGATTTTCAGGGGGACACAACTATGGTACCATAACATCATTCTGACCAAGTCTGGTCAAAATCCCCCCAGTAGTTTCTGAGGAGATGCGATAACGAGAAATTGTTAACGGACGGAAGGACGACGGACCACGGATGCAGAGTGATTTAATCAGCCCACCATCTGATGATGGTGGGCTTAAATATGTACTTTGGGTTCAATAAATTTGTCTCAAAATAGTCACTAAACTTTTGAAAGTGAATCAGTAAATTCTGTTTAAAATAATACGATGCAATGTGCTTTTGTTTAGATATATTCAACAAATATTAACAAAGTTGAAGTTGTTTTTATACAGAAATCGTGTTTTTCGCATGGCGTCTATTGTAATAGCAAAGGGGCTCGAATTATCTAATAAGTGGCAGGTTTGTGAGTTCTTATACATACAGCATTGGCGCGATTCAGAACACAAATTAAAGTATGTGTGTGTTTACGTTTGTTTACCCTCGCCACTAGGTAGGCCTATTCCCATATGGGCGAGAATAACTACATATAACATAATTATATAACTAACTTTATTATTTTTCTTTATTATGTCGTCATGTGCAGGTGTGTGCCATAATTCTCAATCCCGGTCAGTACACCAGAAGTGGATTGAGAATAAGGTTGGAAAATTTCCCACAATTTAGAATAAACATTTCTCATATGTGCTCGTCTTTAAATTTTTTGCCTGTAACTTTCAAACAAAACATAGTAGAAACATAAAATTTTCACAGAAAAAAAAACTAAGTTCTTAAATAACACCATGCAGAATTCTTATTACACTTGCGTTCATAACAAAGATGTAGATGAGGCCTCAAAGGGGGCAATTGATTCCATTAATATCTCAGTTAGTCCGAGTAGTTTTCCAGACCTTTCATTGCATAGTTGTAACCCTTCTCTAAAGGCAAACATTTCCGATTTCGATATTCAAAATTAAAACATAATTCTAAAGCGTGATGATGATTTAAAAAGTATATTTCAAGAATTTAACAAATACTAGATTTATAATACGCTCAATACTGTTACGTCTAATTATGTTTGAATGACGTTGAGCGAATTGGTAATATTACAAAAAAGAAATTAAGAACTTTTAATACAATTAACAACTATTTTCTTAAAAAAAAAACCCCAACAAGACCGGTCTCAGAATTGGTAGTATAACGCCCTGACCACTCGGGCATGGACACTGATGCTAAAAATTAGATTGATAGACGGTATCGTAGGTAAATCCCTGTCTATTTTGGTTCCTATTTTTAATCGCTGATTGAATGCCGTAGTTAAGTGAAAAGGTCGATTTTTTCTGACTTTCGTTGTTTTATTTTACTACTATCAGTATGTTTTTACTGTATCGTTTGTAAATGGGAGCATCAATTGACTGATGTTTATATACCTTCAAGGGGCCTCAGTTTCTGCGCATGCGCACTGTAACTGGAATTCACCTGCGGTTGACAATCTCTTTTTTAAACATTACATCAAAGTAAGTTAAAACAATCGGTAATGCTAGGTTTTCGCTGCTAGTTAAAGGCAACAAATGTCTAGATGATATGATATTGTTACCCAGATGTTTTACTGCAGCGTTAAGTCTATACAGTCAGCACAACATTTGAAAGGTCCGGAAAACTACTTGGGTCCGGAAACTACTGGGAAACCAGTATCTAATTCTGAAATTGAAATACTTTTAAAATATAAATATTAACTAACTCAATCTTTTATCAGATTGAAGACAGCAATTGCTGAGAGCAGATCCAGAAATATAATTTGAAACTATTTATTATAGTATTAGTTCAAATTAAAACACTTGGCACTTTGAAGTGTTAAAATTTGCGGTAAACGTTCCATAGGAAAGCGGAGTTTGCTGAGGGATTTTCAACTAACTGCGCCTTAGGCTAGTTGATATATGAAATTAAATACTACGTGACGCTTGCAGAACAATATCCAGACAGCTCCAAACAAGTTGAGTTGATTATATAACTCGTTTTATCAATCATTTCTCTCGAATCAAAAGCTAAGTAGCTCGATGATAATAGTTTATTTAATACATCGAGTTCAAACATACTTAAAGACTGATGCTGTGCTAGTGAATAAAATCTATAAGATTTGGAAGCATAAAACGCAACATAGCTCTAGTACAAAGAATCAAATCAAAGACTGAATCATGACTTGACTTAAACCTTTAAGGTATACTTTTTGTATTAATATCCCTCATGGTAAGCAAAATAAAATGTAACTGGTAAATAAAGGGCTCGCAGCACTGGACCTGCTAAGGTGAATCTTTAAAAATAACTTTATTGAGATCTACAGCTATATACATTCTTGTTATTTATACATGATTTATTAGCATCTTGCAGACAAAGAACAATACGCTCGTATTTTTCTTTTACGTCGACTCACTGTAATGGTCACTTTAACACTACATCTTCAACTTTGTCAGTTACCATCTCTTGTAGGTACTAGTGATGATAATCGGACAGCATTATGATAATCGATTAATCGGATATAATCGGAAGGCCTTCTGAGCGATTAATCGGAAAATAATCGGACTTTAACACTGAACCTTCTGTAACGTATTAACCATTAGCTCTCTTGACTAACTGTATTAGCATGTATTTAGAAGGAGTAATATAATTTGTGTGTGAAGTTTTAGCCCTTTTATGTACATATCAATGTGGCTAATTAAAAATTATCTTTTATTTATTGAGTATAATGTGGCATTTTTATATGATTTGCACCCAATCTCTGTGGGACTACAGGTGTCCTTGAGAAACTGACCATGCTGTCCGACCTAACACACCTCAATAAAAAATGTTATTTTTTTCCCTATTTGTACATTTTATTATCGGTTCAAACTTCAGTGCCCTCCAATATTTTATTTCAAATTTTCTATTTATAACTATTTCGTGTTTATAAAATCACACATCTACAGCTGCATATTAAAATATATATCTAGCAGCACAATGCTGATTGAAACTATGAATTAAATCAACCTACATTACTAACGTGGGAGGGGTACCGTTATTTGCGGTCTTTACGGCATAATCGGCAAAGGACAATCCCCATTTTTTAATTTTCTTTCACTGCTGCACCTTCACATATCTTGTAGAATCCAAACTACTTCCATACTGGTGGTATAGTCTTCCCTGGATAGGGGAATATAGTTTTGATTGCATTATTATTTTGATCGAATGCAGTATGCTTTGCCTCCGTTTTGAAGAGTGGAAAAGAAATGAACCTAAAGAGGAAATACCACCAAAAAAGATGCGTAACTTCCGAATAGGCTTAAAATTAGCATAAGTGTCAAATAATCGATTATGCAAGTTCATAATCGATGTCGGCGACTTTGGCTCATTAAATGATCGACAATCGATTGTCGGCGACAATCGGAACATCACTAGTAGGTACATATAAACATCAGACTCGTTCAAATAAGTAAATAGAATTTGGCCTTGTAATATTAAAGACATTCGTACTCTAGTACGCTAGTTTTTACATTAATTCCGCCTTGCTACATGCAGTTTGTGGTGAACAAAGCCTATATCCATATATTATGATCGAAAGTAATAGTATTTTTTTCCTTACTGTTAGGTTAAATGGTTTCCCTACATATTTATAGATGACATAGTTATTTGCCATCCTGTAAAAAGTTATATTGTTCTATCACGAACACCTTTTTTTAATTTCTTCGGCAACAACCTTTATGTTATCTTTGTCTTTCTGAGCGAAGGCATCGATAAACATTAATGATGAATCCGCCGCCCGAGATGTTGCATTTCTTTCTTTATCATCCTTCTTCCAGTGCAGCAGAATTACTATAAGACTTTTATGTTTAGCACCTGGAATAAACAATATATTCATGAAAATGTAAATTAAAAACATCTCTGAACACACACACACATGCACGCACCCCCCCCCCCCCCCCCCCCACACACACACCAACACACATATAACTTTAGGACGGCCAGCACATATTCATAGACCCTCGCTAGGTATGTGTATGTTTTTGACAACACAGAAAATGACGTCACTCGACCTTCAGCTAAGTAGAAAGTAGAAATGCTAAACTTGAAAACGAAAGCCGCATTTTGATTCGTAGATAGTCAGGGGTCACCCCGTCTAAATGTATGCGCGTGGACTTCTTCTTTTTTTTGCTATTGGGGAGCCAATTTTCAGCACTTTATTACGAATTGAAATTACCTGGGCTTTAGTACAGCATGTCAGCTTTTAATCTAAGAAAAAGTATTTGAGCTCTGGATAAACACAAATCCCACAGGGGTCCGAAACGGACCAAGGGTACATTGATAATTTTGGAACTTCATCAAATCGCTCAAAATGTCATTTTTGATGTTGTCTGAGAGTGTCAGTATATGCCTCAAATGTAAGATATAACCGTATTTGAAAGCTGCAGACCTAGACATTTCAGAAATATTTTCAAAATAAGTTTCGTGTAATAAATGTTGTTTCTACGGAAGCGTGAAAGGGCCATCAGATGCTAATACGTTTTAGTACATTAAGGCTGCGGAAAGGACATAGCTAGGTTAGCGATAAAATATTTTATAAAATGCTTTAAACTAAAACTTAACAGACTACAGTGACAATTAAATTCTAAATAATCAAATAACAATATTCATTACGCCCCTTTGAGACAAATAACGTCAGAATTACGTCCCTTTATACTGACGTCGCCTCATAACCATAGTAACGTCACGTTACATTTGTATGTACACTCACCGATAATCATACCATAAATCATTTATGTAAAAATGTAAAGCGTATCTAAAATCATTTATGTAAAATATAAAGCATATATTAAGTCATAATGTAAAAATGTATATACGTATGTGTTAAAATATCAGCTGCAAACATAATAATATTGCAAAAGATGTGAATAATATATGAAATGTTAAGATTTTTTGATAAATTCCTATCTGCTTCAATGTTCTTTACATTTTTACATGGATATTTTTAGGTATGCTTTATATTCTTACATCAATGTTTATGCTTTACAGTTGGCGTTTGCAATATGACTTCTTCTCGGCGATATATGACCATTTTGTGTCGATTCGTCGTAAAACCCAACTCACTCACTCACTATCTGTTTTAAAAACGATAAAATATTTCCGACTGAAACTTTTTCAAATAACTGCAAAGATTGAACGCGTTGTGAAGAAAAGTCCACACTAAACAATTTTGAAAGAAGACTACTCACGGAACATCAACCAAAGTTTCATCAACTACTAACAAATGGTTTCAGATGAGATATCGTTTAAAGAAGTGTGGACGGTCGGTTGAACGATCACAAAACCTCACTGTGAGCTCTTCGGCAAAAGTCTAACAGGAAAGAAACCACGTTAAAGAAAGCAACTTCCCATACCATACAATAAAGTCATCATGACATAATATACAGTTAAAGACGTACAACACCTAATTTAAATGATCTTTGTTTTTTTTTCCTTGTTAACGTCATTTTTCAATAGTATTTCAGTTAGGTAACGGCGGACAGTTAATCTTACCAGTGGTGCTTGATTCTATACCAGTAAAAACCTGTTCTCCACAAATAACTTCCAACTTCTCACATGAATCAGAGGTAGAGGCCAAATGATATCGGACGCAAAACAAATCGATCGTCACGGAGAACACACGCCCCGCCCGAAGAGCGAACTCACGAACTATAGTTCCGTAGATCTATGGTCTTCCTATTTATCTAAGCAGGCGGGTGTCGACATTAAATTTTGTAAATACTTACTGTCAATATGTTCGAGAGAGTATCTTATATCTGTATCAATCCTGGAATAATGCCAACATAATACGATTAGAGGCTGTTTCTTTGACACGAAAGTCTGCCGATATGTGTTCTCAATAGTAACAACTATATCATCTTCCTTCAGATAAGGTTTAAGTTTATTAATGAATTCTTTTGTTCCCTCCAAATTCCATCTGTCATAGATAGTTACATGCGTCACTAAATAAAATAAGTTAATAAATCATGTTATTTTGTGTTTTATGCTACAGTTCGATTACATCTTTATGTATTGAAAGCTCATTCTCCTATATACATTTGTAAATGTTTGACAACTATTGAAATTTTTCCAACAAGATATTTGTTTCTTTTAACCTTATTCAAGTATGAATGATACTTCTTAGTCAAATAATGGTAATTGCAATGTCCAGCTTACGGAAACTGATTTATAGTGATGCGATGTCATACGTTTACAAGACGTTTACAGCGTGTAAGATTTCAATATTTGTTTCAATATGCATTTCAGATGTCAATAGTTCACTGCAAGCAGGCCACAAAATATAACCTTACATGTTGATAAGAACCTGTAAAGAAATTTTTACACATTTTAAATATGTAGATTTACCTGTAACAAACTACGGCGCTGTGTTTCTTCAGCGGCAATCCTTAATTTGCTATCCCAGCTGTTTGGTATCTTGCTTCCATGCAAAAATGCATGGCTTAAAATACACTCGTTCATATTACGTTTTGCTTTTTTGCACATTATTTCATTAATTATTCATCTTTTTTGATAAAAGCAAGGATGAATATCCAACAGGAAAAGCAACAGTTCAAGAACGCAATTCATAGCAATGCATACATGGACGTGCGCATGCGCATCCACATCTTGCTAACAGACAGACGAAACAAATAGAGGATGAAACGGTCAATGGAAGTTTAGTATGAATGTTACTTCTTTTGTGTAAATTTGGCAGATTAATAAGAATAGACTTACAAACAAGAAGGCTAAGATGGCCCTAGGTCGCGTATCTGAGTAACACACCATAACAGTGTAAACATGTTTGACCTAGTGACCAAAGTGTTGACACCAAATGACCCAGTTCCAACTCGTCCATGTTATCAAGGAGATAAACATTCTGACCAAGTTCTATGAAGATGAAAAATGTGGCCTCTAGAGTGTAAACAAGATATTTCTTCGATGGCCTAATGACCTAGTTTTTGATCCAATCTGACCCAATTTTTAACCGATAAACGACAAGACTGGTGACATTACCATCAATGTGTCTGACAATTTAGTTACGTCAACTCACACGCACGCACTTTTTAGTGATGCGATGTCATACGTTTACACGAACGTGTAAGATTTCAATATTTGTTTCAATATGCATCTAAGATGTCAATATTTAGTTCAATGCAAGCAATTCACTAAATTAAACCTTACACGTAAATCTGAACCTGTAAAGCTATTTCACACATTCAAAATGTGTAGATTTACCTGTAACAAACTACACACTATTTCAGCCGGCGCTGTGTTTCTACAGCGGCTATCCTCTGTTTGCTAACCAACTGCTTGGTATCTTGCTTCCAAATTAAAATGCGTGACTAAAATACTGCTTAAGCCGGTGCTAGGGGGCGTTGGCAGTGTTGCATTTCCATTACTGCTCATGAACAGACTAAATCAAACGGAGTCTGCTATTTTCACTCTTTGCATTGTTCTCGGCGCTTCCGAGGGATCTACTTTCCAGTTTATATTAAAATACACTCATTCACAATGTTTGCTTGTTTGAAGTATCCTTCTATTCTTATAAAAGAAAGGATATATATCCGACAGGAAAAGCCACAGTCCAAGAACGCAATCCACAGACAGGCGAAACAAATTGAGGGCGAAACGAACAATGAATATTACGTTTTTTGTGTATATCTGGCAGTTAAACAAACAAACAAACAAACAAATCCAAAAGGGAATGCATATCTTCAAACAGCCTCCCCAAACCGCAACTCACAGCACTCAGGCCGGCAAACGACCAGACACACGAGGTCAAAACAACAATTACTGGAACACAGTGGAGCACCGCATTGGAACGGTCAGTGGCAAAAACCAGAGAAACTAAAACCTTATCATGGCGTGCACTTAACATTACTCTTACACCAACAATGTTTCAAAATCACGGGACAGAATAAATAAAAGTAATCCGTGCAATGTTAAACACCAACAAAAGCAATGGCAACAGAAGACATGGCATGTAAAACACATGTTCTTTTTAATTTTTAAAAAGCAAACCTTAAGGACAGAAAACGCATGTGCTCAAAACCTTTGCAGAAGAAAAAGCATCACGAAAAACACCATTAACGACCCGACGTAATAAGGGTTAGAAGACAGATATCAAAACAGTTCAGTGGTTGAATTTAAAACTGTAAATCATACAATTCTTTCTCTCTTCAAACAACAAAAGGATGCAGTGTATCTCAGAACAGATAGGTCATAACCTCTTTTAATAAACTAAATACAGCTGGAAAATTACCATGATCTAAGGCTGTGTTCTTTGAATGTGGCTGTTCCTGTTGGAGTTTTGTCCATGCCTTTTTTTAAGTTAGTAAACTACATCCCTATAAAAAATCAGGCTTTGAAATACCTTCTCTCAGAAATGTACTATTTAATTACTACACAATTCTTAAACGAAATCTGAATTACGATTGTAAAATTAGCAAAATATTTACAAAATTTATAATAACGGGTAGCCTTGCTGAAGAAGTTTATTTGTAATAAACTGATTACGTTCATTGTTCATTGAGATGTTAAACATGACATCAGTGTGACAAACCGAATTAACTGAGAAACAATATTTGGAAAGATATAGCCTAGGGCACATCTCCGCAAATAGCGAAATTTATTTAGTGCTAGGGTTGAAATATTTAACAAGAGGGCCATGATGGCCCTATACCGCTCACCTGGTTAAATGGTTGCTATTTGCATTTAAGCTTGACCCCGGGGTATTGATTTGAACAAACTTGATGGAGATCCACTAGGCAATGCTACACACCATATATCTAAGCTCTAGGCCTTCTAGTTTATTTCTAGACAATTTTTGGAAGATTTTCCTATGTACAATCAAGTAACCCCTGGGGACGGGGTCAATTTGACGCCGGGGGTCATGATTTGAAAAATGTTTGTAGAGGTCCTCTAGGCAATGCTACATATCAAATATCTAAGATCTAGGCCTTCTGGTTTATTTTTAGCAAATTTATGAAGATTTCCCTATGTACAATCAAGTAACCCCTGGGACTGGGTCAATTTGACCCTGGGCGGTCAAGATTTGAACAAATTTTGTAGAGGTCCACTAGGCAATGCTACATGTTAAATATCTAAGCTCTAGGCCTTCTGGTTTGATTTTAGATAATTTTGAAGATTTTTTTTTGTGTACAATAAAGTGACCCATGGGGCGGGGTCAATTTGGACCCGGGGGTCATGATTTGAACAAATTTTGTAGAAGTCTACATGTCAAATATCTAGGCTTTCTGGTTTATTTTTAGACAATTTTTAAAGATTTTCCGATGTAAAATCAAGTGACCCCTGGGGCGGGGTCAATTTTACCCTGGGGGTCATAATTTGAACAAATTTTGTAGAGGTCCACCAGGTAACGCTACATATTAAATATCTAAGCTCTAGGCCTTCTGGTTTATTTTTAGAAACTTTTTGAAAATTTTCCTATGTAAAATCAAGTGACCCCTGGGGCGGGGTCACTTTTGACCCCGGGGGTCATTATTTGAACAAATTTTGTAAAGGTCCACTAGGCAATGTTACATGTCATATATCTAAGCTCTAGGCCTTCTGGTTTATTTTTATTTTTTAAAAAATGAAGATTTTCCTATAGAAATCTATGTAAAAACAAGTGACCCCTGGGACGTGGTCTTTAGTAGAAGTCCACTAGGTAATGTTACATGTCAAATATCTAAGCTCTAGGGCTTCTGGTTTTTGAGAAGATTTTCCCATGTAAAATCATATGACCCCCTCCTGACCCCGGGGTCATGATTTGAATAAAATTGGTAGAGGTCCACTAGGGAATACTTCACACCAAATATCTAAGCTCTAGGGCTTCTGGATTTTGAGAAGAATATTTTTTAAAGTTTTTCCCTTCGGTTGCCATGGCAACTAGAGTTCTGCATGGAATTCAATTCTTTGAATCATCTTTATTGAGCTTCACCCAAGGAACATTTCTGTGAAGTTTGGATGAAATTGGCCTAGCGGTTTATGAGGAGATGTCGTTTAAAGTAAAAGTTTACGGACGGACGATGAACGACGGGCGGTGAGTGATCACAATAGCTCACCCTGAGCCTTTGGCTCAGGTGAGCTAAAAAGGCTTAAAATGTTTGTCTTAGCTTTCAAATACAAAATGACCCTATCAGATTACCTACCCCTTTCGCTTGTGCTGTTCTTCCTTTTGTATTCACGAGGCTCTGTATAAAAGAAGAAATTGATACAGTTAACAATGGATAATTACAATGCCTGGCATACAAAAACTAGAGACGGTCCATTTAGAGGTTTTTACCTGCAATTAAACGATATGACATTATCACTAATGTGTCTGACAATTTAGCTTGTCTTACTTTTCATTATCCTAATTCCATAATGAAATATCCTTTACCTTATTTTTTTTCTACTTTACTGTTTATTCAAATAAGATATCTTTAAAAATTATCAACTTTTAAACTGAATGAAATGATAATCCGCCATTAATGTAAATGTTTTTGTTGTTATTTAGGGAGAGGACCTATATAAGTTCTCTTTCGTTCTTATCCCTTTCGTATTTGTGTTAAATATGTATACTTGTAAAAATTTAAATTGATGTATTTTCGAAATAAATATGTTTAAACTAATTTAGATTTTTCATCTCTTTCACATACGCACGCACGTTTTATAGTGACTGCGATTTCATATATGTACGCGTACGTATAAGTGTGTGTGTGTGTTCGGGTTTAACGTCTTTTTCAACAATTTTTCAGTCATAGATTTCAATATTTGTTTCAATATGAATCCGAGTCGTCAGCATCCGATTTAAGTTCATTGCAAGCTGATCACAAAATACAAAATAGCGTTAAAATGTACCTGTAGAACAATCTCACACATTCTAAATATGAAGGTTTACCTTCAACAAACCACAGTTCTCAATTAGCTAACCAAGTGTTTGGCATATCGCTTCTGTGCAAAAATGCATGTCCGAAAATACGCTCGTTCATACAAGCCTTTGCTTGCTCGTAGTTTATCTTGTTCATTATACTAAATAAAGTTAATGGTAGATTTCCCGGACGCACAGCACCCCAACCAGCCTTAGGTCCATCCATCGCAAAGTGGGTCCGCAACAAAAATAAAATTTGAAAGATATAGTTGCCAGGTTATTCCAAATATCCAATATCAAAACAAGAGAAAAAGTCACAGTTCTAGAAAACAGTCCGTATCAATGCAAGGATGGACACTCGCGCGTACACTGAAACAGACACACCAAGACAGACGAAACAAAATGGGTCAAAACGAACAATTCAAGAAACAAAACAGGGCCATTTTCGTACCCGTCACCATTCTGTATAAAACGATATCAAAAACAACTATTCTTATCTATACAGCTTACCGATATTATCATGCTCTGCTTTTGTACAAGAAAGTCCCATTTTCCTACAACAAAATAAAAAATTAGTTGATGAAAAGAATAAAAAAAACCCAGTTAATATGGGCATATCCTTTTTCACTTTTCCTTGAAAATCGTGACTCGGATTGCGTAACAGCAATAAAATTACGATGGCTGTGCGTTTTGTAATTCGTATATATGTCACGTGAGATGATGCCCCACCAAGTAACATATTTTCAAGGGAATGACATGTCATAGTACTATCCGACCAGGGATACCTGACAGTGACGTCATATTGTGTTTACCTTCCAATGTTTACTAATAAGCTTTGATAGTGTGGCAGTTGAGTCTAGTAAGTCAAGGGGTGTTCATAGATAATCCATCATATATTCGTTGTAATGCAAATATTGGATTTACCTTTATTGGAAAATTAACAGTGTCGATTGTATTGAGGTCATCGGCCACATTATCAGTTTATTAATACTAATAAATTTGATAATGCGGCAGTTGACCTCAATACTATCGACACTGTTTATTTTCCAATACAGGTAAAACCAATAATTGCTTTACAATAGATCTGTGACGGATTATCTTTGAACATCCCTGCACTTATTGGACTCAACTGCCATATTATCAAAGCTTATTAGTACCTTATATATTGTACTAGGTTATGATTATGTATCTTGACCTGTAGCCTGCATGAAAACGTAGTCTAGAGGATAACGACGTTGTCGTAGTAATCGAAAGGCACCGAGTTCGAATCCGGTCGGCAGATCTTTTTTCCCGTACGTTGTTTTCTTATTCAATTGTATACTTGTCTTGATTTTCTAGTGCTTCACGAATTATGCGTACAGAATTAATTGTGTAGAAAACGTTCGTCATTTCACTCCACATCAAATGGTTATTGAACACGTTTTCAATTGTAACGAGCTTAAGAAGAATAACAAGTCTAAAACAAAAATGACTGACGGTGAGACAGGCATATGTTGCATTAACATTTGGTATATTTCATAATATATATGATTGAAAAAAAAATCAAAAACAAAACCACATATAAAAACAACATTTTTCCAAATCAATTTTGCTACAAAAAATTCATATATATATATATCGTTTACCACTGGCTTCGAACTAGCATACCCTGCGTGACAAGTAACCAACACATCCACTGGGCCATACCTTACCTAGAGTTTATCATTTGACAAGGACATATTTCTGTCTATAATAAATATACATCCGCTTTGGGATATACCATGGTTATTTATAATTTGTATTATATGTCATAACTAACTATACCTCTATATGCAAGTCCAAATCTATAGAATTATTTTCTTCCAGGAGTTTGTCTACGCCATTCGTTTTTGTTAAAGTTTTTGAAATTTCTGTAATTCTCTCCATTACTTCATCCAATTTTACTTTCTCCTAATTTTGTCTTTTGGCAGTTTCTGTGATATGAAGGCTTCTTACCTCAAATCCCTCTCTCAATTCCATTTTGTTTAGTTCTGCCTGTTGTTTTGTCATCTAGAGAAAGCCTTTTATTTTAGTCGGGGGCCCCAAGCCACTTTTCATGGAATTGCGCTCGGTGTATCATTGAAGGCTCCGTGCACATCTGTGTATGTTTCTTAAATTGCTTTTTGGTATAATGTTGAATTATGTTCAACCATAAGCTAGTTTGTTTTAGGTTTAACACCATTTTTCAACAGTTTTTCAGTTATGTAACGGCGGGCAGTTAGTTAACCTAACCAGTGTTCCTTGATTCTGCAAGTAACTGCCAACTTCCCCACATGAAGTAGAGATGGAGGACGATTGATTTCAGGCAAAATGTCTTTTACCAAATCGTCACTGAGAACATACGTCCCGCCCGGGATGATTTTAACTCAGAACTCTTAGTTGTATCATCATTATAAGGTCCTCTCCAAATTTTGTTCAATTTAAGGTCAGCAATAGTAATAAATAAAGATACTTTTTAATGACCTAAGCTCATGCACCGCTTAGATAGATGAGCAATATCTATTAAGATGTCATTAACTATCCGGCTTAGGTAAGTTAATTTATTTTACAGTACTTCTGTCATCATGCAATATAGTTATATTATACGAGTATTACTAGAACGATTTTCAAAAAGTTCATGTGGGACAAAAAAGTAGGTCACTAGGTTGAAGTGTGTCTTTAAATCACGGTTCTGCCAGTACAAAGGAATGAAATCATAACAATGTTTGAAGGAGTAATATATTTTATTTACACCAGCAGCGGTATTAAAATAGAAAAAGTGGAAGCTCCACATGTCGCTCAACACGACAATTTATTTATTTGGGTTTTATGGCGCACCAACACAGTATATACTAGGTTATATGGCGCCAAACAGGACTACAAATTTTGGTTCCACATCTCACTTACATCTAAATAAAAACATGAGGTATGGAATCAAAATTTGTATACCTGCTGGAATCACAGAGTTACTGCAAAACCAAGTGTTAAGACGCTATTATATGCAAGGGTAAGGCAGTGGTTCCAATTCTTTTCATACACAGATCGTCCCAGGACCACATGGGGCTCAACACGATAACACGACAAAGATGAAAATGTTCGGTTCATCTGAGCTTGTTAATGGACGGTAATGGAAACGCATGCTACCTCCTAGCTCCGCGTTGAGCTGAACATTTACACATCTTTCATATACCATAAACAGCAGATGTGTTCATATGGCGGTGCACGTGGAACCTTCAATGATACGCGGCGCATGGGGACCGAGACAGAATTATACTGTAAACTTTTCTGCTAAGCTACCAATTATAAAAAATATGGAATCATTATCCTGCAGCAGAAACTAGGTATCATACTATCAAATATTATCATACAACTATTAAACAGGTCTAAACGAGATAATGAGCCACGTACCTGTGGTTTAGATGCTGGTATGCTTTAGACTAGTATGATACAGTCTGAAAATATATTAATATTGGAGATCGTCAGTATATACATTCCATTATAAATAATTTGTTTGTTTGTTTTGGGATTAACGCCGTTTTTCAACAGTATTTTAGTCATGTAACGGCGGGCAGTTAACCTAACCAGTGTTCCTGGATTCTGTACCAGTACAAACCTGTTCTCCGCAAGTAACTGCCAACTTCCCCACATGAATCAGAGGTTGAGGACTAATGATTTCAGACACAATGTCGTTTATCAAATAGTCACGGAGAACATACGCCCCGCCCCAGAATCGAACTCACGACCCTGCGATCCGTAGACCAACGCTCTTACCTACTGAGCTAAACGGGCGGGCTCCATTATAAAGAAAGATTTACAAATTGATATATTGTTAACAAAACATAGCAAATAAAGAGTTTACATTATAACGATATATGAGGTTCACCATACTTAAAAACCAATAACATCCTCTTCAAAATTCAAATCTAAACTTAATATGCATTATCGTGTGCCTTTTTGTAGTTGATTTTATTGATACGCGGATATTATACGTTTTTTCATCAACAAATAATACATTGTATTACAAATGGAAGTGAGCAGTTAGCATTGACCGAAGCGGAGTTGAGACATCACGCTGTTCTATCTGTAAACTGCATATGAACCGAAACATCAGGTATTGTTATTTACCCGTAATATTACACTAGCTACTGCAGTTATACGCTCGGCTATTAAAGGATTTTCTATGCTAATATTTCATGACCAGACTCAGTCAAACAATCGACAATTATCTTGCTTCGGTCAATAATAGGATCCATTCTTTGCAGAAAAGAAAAGTTGCCACCTTCAGTTTATAACATTTCGTCAACACCTTAAACATTATTACTTCGTTACATATAATTTAGTGCGCTTCACTGGAATAATATTTATTAAGGAAGGAATGTTGATTAATTCACGCTCTGGCTGGTGGATTTAGTGACGCTCTGCCCTGTATAATTCAACCAGACATTACGTTTACTTGGTTGTGGACGGGTGAACGACTTCAAGTGCATGACTTGACATTTGCTCAGTTCCATCACACTAAATTCAAGTTGAACATTAAGTTTAGTCTGGTCAAGTATTTCTTTAATGTTTTTTTTTGTTTTTTTTTTTAAATTTGGTTTTTACGGTATACAGTAACAGTATAGGTTATATGGCGCCAAACAGATTAAGAAGTTTTGTTTCACATTTAAATCGAAATAAAATATAAAGTATAAAATCAAATCTTTTATACGTTCTGGAATAACAGTACAGCAAAACCTGCAAAGAATTCAAACCCTGTAAGTCACTTCATACGATCACGCAAAGGTGAGGTACTGTTTGAATGTATTCATGACTATAAATCAAACCGACGTTTACATTAAAAAATCTTGAAAAATGCCTATCTATTGATGGTTACTGTTCATTCCACATGTTAAAGCATAGCAAAAGTTCCTTCTAGGGCAGATCTATATAAATATATAATGGTCATCTTGTAAAATTTTGGTTGCAATGCCTGTTTTTTACTGCCAAAAAATGTCAAGCAGGTATTTACGCTAGTTCTTATTTAACATAAATGGTTAAATCCAACAACAAATTGAATTTGTTACCACTTTTAGTTGAGTAAATTAATACGGCAATAAGACATTGACCCGGTCAATCCGTTATGATTCGATGCGTGAATTTGTTGCACATAATTAGAGGGTCGCAATGGGGTTTGTTTTCACATATTAACCATGCATTTGAAGATAACAATAATATTTAGTTGTTTACGTGTAAATTTGCTGATATATGTCTACCTGTTTGTATATATGTTATGTTCTTCAAGAATGGAGGAAATAAAAGAATCAGTTAACCATCCTCGTGAACACATCTGCGGATGTCTCTAAATTGTTTTTTGTACTTTTAGCATGTGTAAATGTTGAGTTCTGCTCAACCCGGGGCTAGAGGGCGTGGTAGCATGCATTTTAACTACCGTCCATGAACAGGCTCAATCAAACCGAGCCTGCAACGTTTTCGTTTTTGTTGTGTAGAGCGACCTGTGGAGTTTCCACTTTTTCTATTTTAGTAATATGTAATCCATGGACGCGTTCAGTCAGAGAGTCGCCTCAATTAGGAAAGAATAGTTTTAACGTCAGAGGTTATTTCTAAGGTCACGGAGTTTGACTGGCCAGCTTGTAATGACAACAGCTTTCGATATCAGTAGCTCAGTCAAGTGTGACTTACCAAACTATAATATTCCTTCTCAAGAGAAGGAACAATACAAAACAAAGACAAATATCAAACAGGCAATGCCACGTACCAAAAACGCAGCCTCCCCAAAACACCCACAGCACGCAGACGCGTGCACCACAAACACACACATACACAAAGCCAACACATTAGGACAAAACGAACAAAGAAAGGAACACAGTGGGGCACCGCCTTGGAACAGTCAGTGGCAAAAACACCACTGGGGAGCTTAAACCGGTTTATGGTGCGCACCCAACCTCACTCTTGCCCCCACTATGTTCCAAAGACACGGGACAGTGTAAATAAAAGTAATCCCCTCAAGGTGAATCTCTTACACACGCAATGGAAACAAAAAGGCATGGCATGTAAAACACATAAATGCTCGTGTATAAATATATAAAAAGCAAACCTTAAGAACCAAAAACGTATGTACTCAATGCCTTTTCAAAAGACAGAGCAACAAGAGAAACACCCTTTAGGGTCCGACGAAACAGGCCAGAAGACAGATATCAAAACAGTTAAGGAACCGAATTAAGAAAAGATATTACTAGTATCATATTTATAAATAATTATATGAGTGCTATTAGGGCGGGTCCTTGAAAAGTCGTGCACGTATAAATTTCACCCAGGGACACGTACAAAGGTGCATCGTGCAGTTTCCAATTTTGGCCACGGTCGTTTTTCTAATATTTTTGGTACACAATATAAAAGCATTGAAAAAATTGTTTTAATCATTAATTTTTTATAAGAGAAATCAATTATTTGTATGTAGCAGAAAAACTGTGGCTACTTTTAAATTTATTCAATACAAATGCAAATGTCTAAATTATCGGAGCAAATATAACATTTACGAAGAACCCGCTGCTCAGCAAAGTTTTGCAATCTTTTTGGCTAAAAGTACGAAGTGGACAACCAATGGAATGTACATTTCTGACAAAAATCACTTGCACAAGCCGTATCAATATGTGGAAGGTATTTTTTTTTCTGAAAAAAATACGCCCCTGTGTTGAAGACAGGACAACTAGTGTTATCCTCGGCACAAATCGTTGCCAAACAGCCTAGATATTTCTTCAAACACTTTTCCCAGACCTCAATTACGTTACCTACATCTTTGGTCCGTGAGAAAAGCGTTTGGGTGACTTTTTGAGAAAATTATAGAGAATATCTAGCAGACGTTAGCATTCGTTTTCCTGTGTTCGACGCTTTTTATTCTATTAAAATCATCCAAGTAATAAGGAAATTGTAAGCAAAAATGTTTAATGAATCGAGCGATTTCCCAGTCGATACGATACCTAAATGTCACGTGGGATGGCCACCCTGATTATTATTGCGATGAGAATTGAGACGATGATCATACTGTACATTATATTGCACTTTCGAATTTGAATACATTGCCTACCTTGAACGTTTTGAAATAATGTAAATTTACACGTCTGTTAAATTGTAAATATGTAAAAAGTAATGTTTTGAAGTTAAAAAAAACTAATAGTTAAAAACAAGGCTAAGTTTAAGTTTTCACAATTTTAAGATATTAGAAAATGTTTTACTTACTTGAAAACATCATGGTCATATCACCGTTTATCTGAAACTATTTATGTAGGTATATTTAATGTGAAAAAAAGCGTTACTTTTATTATCGTGATTGGGCAATCTACATTGTAACATAAATTTTCAGTTAAAGCTGAAATGTCGGCGGTTTGACTTTTAAAATATCTAACGAACATGAACACGGAGTAAATGTATATGAAACACAGCTGAAAATTTCTTTGCCTTAACAAATACTTTTAGTTCGAACATTTAAACATATTTTTTTATTTTGGAAACCAAGTTGTATTTTAAGTAAAACTATTCATAACATTTCTATGAGAGCAAATTATATTACATAAAATTAGCACTACGATAACAAGCAACACCAGAATCTTTGAAATATAAAAGATAAAATATGGTTAATTCTAGAATTGCTGAAACCGTTTAAAAATATCATTTAGAACTGAATCTCACCACGAAGCTTTGTGCATGGCTACTGCTTTAAATGCCACTCTTGCCACGCGATAATGTTTTTCATATTGAATTGAAAACTCATCAGTGATTCATATTTTTTTTCTTCTCTTATTTACATTGTTTTATTCGACCAAACTTTATACTCATTTTAAGATAAAACTATCACAAACGCTTACATCGGTTTATATCTTATGTCTAAAGTTTTTGTCTCAAAGATGTAACGCCCATTTTAATTTACCCAGTTTTGCACACATTTGTAGGTCTAGACCCACGTCCACTATCTGCAGTTGCTTGAATGTTCAGCGAAGCTTTCTATGCTAAGGGCATGGATCGTTCCGATTTTCGTTGAGTGTACCGCATAACAAACAAGATATTTCAGCAGTTTCAGTGATAACTTATCTGGTGAAATGTTAACAGGCTACGTAAGTTATAACTGCAATTGAATTAATCAGTTGGGGACTATACGATGATATCTCATGAATAAAAACCACATAAAGTTAAAAATGTAAGATCATAATAAGTTTGAGGCAATATTTGCGTATTTCTTTATTTCATTTAGTTTATTTCTGATAACTTATTTTAGAGAAAAAAAGAAAACTTTTATGTTTCTATAAAGTAATGTTTTAATTGTGTTGTCTGTCCTCAATATTAAAAGATTTTCGAAGCTCACATCTGAATATTCACTCACGCATTTTTTCTAAATTGTATCATTACAGCAATACAAGTAAGTCGGAGTTTGCAATACATTACAAAATAGAACTTTAACTGTGTCGATAGGACACGGATGCTCCTACATACTGCGCCATTCTTTAAATAACATACCATCTTCACGTAAAGGATTTTCGAATAAAAGTTTAAAAAAAATGAATTCAGATAAGGTTGTGCATCTGATCCACTTTTAACCCATTCCTTCAAAACGCGTGAGGAGTTAAACACACCAAATTTCTTCACCACGGCCTATTTTGTGACATTCTAGAAAATTTGTTCGTTTGTTTTGGGTTTAACACCGTTTTTCAACAGTATTTCAGTCATGTAACGGCGGGCAGTTAACTTACCAGTGTTCCTGGATTCTGTACCAGTACAAACCTGTTTCCGCAAGTAACTGCCAACTTCCCCACATGAATCAGAGGTGGAGGACTTATGATTTCAGACACAATGCCGTTTATCAAATAGTCACGCAGAACATACGCCCCGCCCGAGGATCGAACTCACTACCCCGCGATCAGTAGACCAACACTCTCCCTACTGAACTAAGCGGGCGGGCTAAAAAATAGATACAGAGATAGTCCATTATTTATGGTATTCTTCACGCTAAGGTCCTTCATCTGTGAAACTTAAAGCATATCTTTTATATAGTGTTTGACGAGTTGGGCACACAAGATTTTTTTTTTATATTCTAAAAAAAGGATATGACAGGGACATAACTGCGATAGAAATAGTCGCAGCAAAAGTTCCTTCCTTGACGATTGCACATTAAGCTTGTTCATCAATCAGGCTGACAGTGTGGGAGGAGTTTGACACACAAGATTTTGGTACGTACGTACGGACAGTAGTAACGCTATATGCATCCCCATAAATGTGGGGGCATAAAATAAGGAAACTCCACAGGTCACTCAACACGGAAAAAATGAAAATGTAGCAGGCTCGGTTTGATTGAGCCTGTCCATGGAAGGTAGTGGAAATGCATTCTACTGTCCGCGCCCTCTATCCCTGGGTTGAGCAGAACACGACATCTACACGTGTTACAAGTACAGAAATAATTGAGAGGAATCCCAGTGAAATAATAGGCTTACCCTAAACGAGAAAACAATGGGCAGAACTAAAACTAGAAATTGAAAAGGGGATCTGATGTAACGGAGCCTGCATATCACTGAAACTGCAAAAAGACAAAACTAAAAAAGAACCTATTTAAACACGTATTTGATGGATTAAAATTTGTTTGGTTCGATACATAGTTTTAAAGGTTAATTGTGTACATGTGCTCAGCCACTATGCGTGTATACAGTTGCACATACCCATATTTCCATGTGGAGTGCTGTATGGGCAGCTGCGTTCTTTGAATGTGGCTTTTCCTGTTGGACATTTGTCTACACGACAATGATTGGGCCGATTTACCATACACATTGTTCCCAGTTCTATTTTCACAGTAAATAGGCACGACGAAAATTCAAGAGTCACATTTCTACGAAAGACCGGTGGTGACTTCGAAATTCATACTTCACAGTTCAAACTTCACACTTCATATATATAATTCTTAATACACATACAAATAATAGGAAAGTCTGAAGTGTGAAGGATGAAGTGTGAAGTATGAAGTTTGAAGGGTGAAGTCTGAAGTGTGAAGTTTGAAGTGTGAAGTATGAAGTCTGAAATTTGAAGTGTGAAGTTTGAAGTGTGAAGTTTGAAATGTGAAGTTTGAAGTGTGAAGTCTTTTTCGGGCGTTTTTTTCTATTTTTAAAACAACCTGAGATTGAACATAATCAAGTAGAATAATGATTATGGCTGAGTTTCTTCTGAAACCAGGGGCGTAATTTGAATGTATATCGTAGAGTATAAATATACTGTACGAGAAGAAGATATTAAAAAGGTTTTCCTTTATAAGTCCGTTTAAAAGTACTGTCCCTCGGATGGGATAATTTTGAATCCAGTGGCATAATTTGAATACCTTTAATACTAGAAGACCGCTAGGTAATGCCACACACCATATATCTAATTTCTATGCCTTTCTGTTTTACACATGAAGATTTTTAAACATATTTTTCCTTTCGTTTACTATTGCAACCACATTTCTACATTGAAAGAAATTGTTTTAGCAATTTGTATGTGCGTCACCCATGTATCATTCCCGTGAGATTGTTAATTTTTTTTATCCCAATAGTTTTTCTCAAGAAAATTTTGAACGGACGGACGACAGACAGTGAATTTCCCCTTATTTTTCGAATATCAACAAGTGACATAATCTAAACTCGAAAAGTCGTTTATTTTCCTAGAACATTCAAAATGTACACAATCAATAACACTTAAAACTCAAATAAGAAATGGCATACAGCTCGTTTTTGTAAACATCATGTTTATAAACATAAATATTGCGTTTTGTAAGCTAAATTCAGGGTTCCATATTTTAGTGTGTCTTGTATAAGGAAAACGTGAGCTCAAGCTAAAACAAAACATAATCAAAAAGTAGAAAGGTCATTTTATAAGTAGAGAAATTTTGGTTTGAAAACGTGTAAACACGTATGACCTAGTAATTGAACTGTACATATCTATGGCAATACAAAATAAGCAGATGACGTCAGTCACGTGATGTTTAATCTACGAAGTGCGAAGCGCGCAGTGAAGTCTGAAGAATGAAGTGTGAAGTTTGAAGTGTGAAGTATGAAATGTGAAGTATGAAGCGTGAAGTATGAAGTTTGAAGTGTGAAGTATGAAGTTTAAAGTGTGAAGTATGAAGTGTGAAGTATGAAATGTGAAGTATGAAGTCTGAAGTGAGAAGTCACTACCGGTCTTTCGTACATTTCTGTTCCACTTTGGTTGTCAATGGAAATGTTTCAGGAAAACCCTTAGATCTTCTTGGGGTAATTACTGAATATGCAACACGTCTCGCGTGCACTAGCTAGCCTATTCTAGGCTAAACTGGAATTCTAATAAAGTAAATTGAAACTAGAGCTATCACTAAAGATGATGAATGTACCCCCACATGCACTGACACAGTACATTGCAATTTGACGCACACAAGATTGCATAATTATGTGGACTGTATGTATATAGACTGTATGTATACAGTATAGTAACAAAAAACAAAGACCCATAACTATGCAGAATATTTATCTAAAAGAACGTAACATGCACCATAAACAACGTTCGTCAGAATCATCAGTAGGATGCTACGCTGTCCCTTATAACAAGAAAAAAACATTCAGTGACAGAAGCTTCAGTACGGTTGGACCAAAACTTTGGAACGAACTGCCATTAAATCTCAGACAAAGTGAATCAGTTAAAATCTTCAAAAAGCAGTTGAAAACTCACTTCTTCAAAGACTACTATTCATTGTTCTAAAATTCATACTACAGCAATTACATTGAAGCCAATCAAGACTTTGTGTTAATACTGATGCATTGTTTTTACTGTTTTTGATGCATGAGTGTACAACGCCATTGAAGATGCTTTGTGTGTTGAAATAGGCGTTTAAGAAAATTCTCAAGTTTCAAGTTTCAAGGGTTGATACTGATCACTTGTGTGAAGTTTCATTAAATTGTGTGCAAGGGTTCGGAAGATTAGGCGCGCACAAGATTGCATATACAGACTGTATGTACATAGTATGTGAACAAGAAACAAAGTCCCGTAACTCTGCAATTTTTGTCGTTGAAACAACCTATCATGCCCCATGCACAAGTACTGTTGTTACTGATCACTTGTGTGAAGTTTCATTATATTGTGTCAAGGGGATGAGGAGAGATGGTGCGCACAAGATTGTGTCTATGTATATAGTATAGTAACAAAAAACAAAGTCCCGTAACTCTGCAATTTTTTTTTCTGAAAAGACCTAACATGCCCCATGCACAACTACTGTTGTTACTTATCACTTGTTTGAAGTTTCATTATATTGTGTCAAGGGGATGAGAGATGGTTGTGTCTATGTATATAGTATAGTAACAAAAAACAAAGTCCCGTAACTCTGCAATTTTTTTTATCTGAAAGAACCTAACATGCCCCATGCACAACTACTGTTGTTACTGATCACTTGTGTGAAGTTTCATTAAATTGTGTCAAGGGGATGAGGAGAGATGGTGCGCACAAGATTGTGTCTATGTATATAGTATAGTAACAAAAAACAAAGTCCCTTAACTCTGCAAATTTTTCTTCTGAAAGAACCTAACATGCCCCATGCACAACGACTGTAGTTACTGATCACTTGTGTGAAGTTTCATTAAATTGTGTCAAGGGGATGAGGAGAGATGGTGCGCACAAGATTGTGTCTACGGACGGACAGACGGACGGACAGACAGACAGACAACCTGAAACCAGTATACCCCCCCCCCCCACTTACAACTTTGTTGTCGGGGGGTACAATGATCTGCATAATACCAAAGAACTAGAAATATTTGAACAGCACTAGATCCAAGTACGAATGTAATTGATTCAAGATTATACTGTGGACGCCGGTGTAATGAAGTATTTCGACCCCCATAGAATAATGACCCCCCGGTCATAGTATTATGACCTCCAGATCATAGTACTATGACTCCCCCACGTGAAGAAAACTGAACCTCACGAAGAATATTGACTCCCATAAAAAAACGACCCCCGGTCATTTGGTCAAATTTAGTGATAACTCATGTATCTAAGGCCTAATTGCTGCATGTTATGCCCCCACTCGGGGGAGGGGGCATATAGATTTGCCCTTGTCCGTCCGTCCGTCCTTCCGTTTGACCATTAGCCCCAGATACCATCACTTGACACAGAAATCAGAGCATTCCGCAACGGGAAAAGGGATTCTATTTCAAGACGCTGTATCTTGGTGTATACATTTTTTTTTCAGGTAAATAACAATTCACAATACGTTCACAAAACACACCAGTGTCAATGATCCTTGCAAACTTCGGTATGAAGTAATTCTTCAGAAGAAAACTGCACAAGAAACTGCTAGCATAGAACTTAGTATTAACAGAAGTTGCAATACTTAGCAGTGGCAGTAAAGTACGGTAGCGGCAACAATAGAAAATAGTAGTAGTAGTAGTAGTAGTAGTATGACCTCCAGATCATAGTACTATGACTCCCCCACGTGAAGTAAACTGAACCTCACGAAGAATATTGACTCCCATAAAAAAAACGACCCCGGTCATTTGGTCAAATTTAGTAATTACTCATGTATCTAAGGCCTAATTTCTGCATTTTATGCCCCCACTCGGGGGAGGGGGGGCATATAGATTTGCCCTTGTCCGTCCGTCCGTCCTTCCGTTTGGCCATTAGCCCCAGATACCATCACTTGACACAGAAATCAGAGCATTCCGCAGCGGGAAAAGGGATTCTATTTCTAGACGCTGTATCTTGGATGAATACATTTTTTTTCAGGAAAATAACAATTCACAATACGTTCACAAAACACACCAGTGTCAATAATCCTTGCAAACTTCGGTATGAAGTAATTCTTCAGAAGAAAACTGCACAAGAAACTGCTAGCATAGAACTTAGTATTAATAGAAGTTGCAAAACTTAGCAGTGGCAGTAAAGTACGGTAGCGGCAACAATAGAAAGTAGTAGTAGTAGTAGTAGTAGTAGTGGCAGTGTTAGTGGCAGTTGCAGTAGCAGCAGCAGCAGCAGCAAAGGAATAAGTGACAGCAACAAAGCAGCAGGAGAAGAAGAGGTAGATGTCCAAGACGTATTAGTGGAAGAAGGTATAGTAGTATCAGTAGTAGTAGTAGTAGAAGTAGTAGTAGTAGTAGTAGAAGAAGAAGAAATACATGTAGTAATAGCAATAGAAGTAGCGGCACCAGTAGTAGTAGCACAATCAAAATGTTAACTATTGGCAATTAAGGGTATTAGAGTTGTAGATCTAGTAAAATTGTCCGTTAGGTTTGGTCGGGATCACTTTTTAATATATATTCGAATGTAATAATTTCGGCAGTGAGTATTTTACATGGAAGGAGTCACTTTTTCTATAGAATAATAACCGGGGTCGTTATTCTATGTGATTCGAAGGGAGTCATCTTTAGGGAGTCAGTATTTTACTTGGAGGGGTCAGTTTTTCTATAGAATAATGACCGGGGGTCGTTATTCTATAGAGTTTTCAAAGGGAGTCAGTTTTTTATAAGGGGAGTCAATATTTTACAAGAAAGGAGTCACATTTTCTATAGAATAATGACCGGGGGTCGTTATTCTATGGGGGTCGAAATACTTCATTACACCGGCACTGAAGTGCGTTCTGCACGAACGTGTTCCGTTGTCTTTGTTATGAAACTTCGGTAGTTCGGTCTAACGTTTCGACTCTCAAAGTCCAAATTACAGGGAAGTTGATTCATGACCATTTTGGTTTCAACCATATTTCTCATTCTCCAAACGCCACGATACATTGGCTAAGGAAGTCTACCTTTGATTTCAGTCAAGCTGTCCTGATGCTTGATGTGACTTAAACTACATTCAGAAAAGTCAATCACAGGAATTTATGCAAAAATCCCGCAACATGCACAAGTGCAAATTTAAGCGAAACATCTATAACATGCCTTGTGGAACCTCTGGTTGTTGTAGGAACAGATTGGTTTGGTCGGCGCATACTGTGCAAACGACCGAAATAACGACGTAAGCATTCCTTTGCATGTTATGCGGATAAACCTCTAGTAAATTCACCAATAACTGAAAACCAGGGATGTAAAGATTGCGTTTCCTTTCTTGCGGACAATGACATCTCAGCGAATATGACCATACGGGAGCACACAGCACATGACTGACTAAGTCAACCTCAGGGGACTTGTTACTAAAATCAATTTGCCCGTTGAAAGCGTAAATGGAGATTTTCGCGCACTTGTGATTTTTCTCAAACAGTTTGAGGAAAGGCATTCTCTATATATGCTAAAGAAGCGGCCTGGTAAAAGAACAGCCTTACATTTTACTAAAATTCAAACGCAGTCTCGTCACATCCCTCACGAAAAACATAGGCTATGGGTACAATACAACACTAGTTCGGGCCAACAACCTATGAGCATCTGGTTGTGAGGTTGTGGCCTTTTTCAAGTTTTTGCTACAAGAACATATTACATGTATAGACACGTTTATAAGTATATTGTTTCCTATCCTGTCAATACTTGGGAACTGAAACGGTAAGTGTAGGTGTAATATACCTAGAAAATTAAGCATATAAAATAGATTTTTTGCTAGATTGATTGTACCTCATTCAATATTTCATAATGGGAGTCTATGGGAAAATCATAACTTTTTCGCGAATAGATTTTTTTCTTCAATGTAGATTTTGACGAAACTTCTCTCGGTTGTTAATAAACATATAGACTATAAATTGGTGAAATAAAATGTATAGGTGCGTGTGCTTATTTTTGAGCTATTTGACCATGAATCATGATTAAAAAGAACCGGACATCTCACGCTAATTTCTAGACATTATTTTGAATTTTTTAATATGCCATATGTTTTAATATCATATTTTGTCTTTAGAAATATAGAACAGTGCCACAATAATAAATTTACTCACAGGTTTTGATTAATTCATAAATTGATTTTCATTTCCGAACGCCGAATCTTGGTCGTGTTGAGTGACCTGTGGAGTTTCCACTTTTTCTATTTTATTTCTACGTTCTCCGGATAAATAACGTTACGACATCACTTCCGGTTTTTCAAACGAACAGAACTACTTTAAGTGGAGTTTCTATTTTTCGCTCACCTGAGCACGAAGTGCTCCAAGGCGAGCTTTTGTGATCGCCCTGTGTCCGTCGTCAACAATTTGACTGTTAACACTCTTAAGGTGACAATTTTGGCCCAATCTTAATGAAACTTGGTCAGAATGTTACCCTCAATAAAATCTTGGATGAGTTCGATATTGGGTCATCTGAGGTCAAAAACTAGGTCACCAGGTCAAATCAAAGGAAAAGCTTGTTAACACTCTAGAGGTCACAATTTTGGCTCAATCTTAATGAAACTTGGTCAGAATGTTACTGTTAATAAAATCTCGGACGAGTTTGATACTGAGTTATCTGGGGTCAAAAACTAGGTCACCAGGTCAAATAAAAGGAAAGGATTGTTAACACTGTAGATGCCACATTTATGATCATATCTTGATGAAACTTGGTCAGAATGTTAATCTTGATGATTTACAGGTCAAGTTTAAAATCTGGGCCAGGTGGGTTAAAAAACAAGGTCACTAGGTCAAATCAAAGGAAAGGCTTGTTTACACTCTAGAGGCCACATTTATGACTGTAGCTTCATGGAACTTAGTCAGAATGTTAATCTTGATGATTTTTTAGGTCAATAGGCCAGGTGAGCGATACAGGGCCTTCATGGCCCTTTTGTTTCTTAAGAACTACCTTAAGTGGAGTTTCCACTTTTTCTATTTTATTCTACGTTTTCCGGATAAATAACGTTGTGCCATCACTTCCGGTTTTTCAAACGTGCAGAACTAACTTAACACTGGGTTCGCACTGAATACTGTGAATCAAAACCGTGTAATGTAAACATATCAATTACAAACATAGCAGTGTCGTCAGAAATGTAGATTATTTATTTCATAATCAGAATTTATAAAAGATTCCTTTCTCCGTTTAAAGGAATTAAATTAATAATGTTTTCAACAGAAACTGTTTCAAATTCATGCAACTCTTAACAAATATACTTCAAACTTTGCACCACGTTTTGGAGCGAAGTCGTAGATGCTAAATAGTAACTACTGCTTGGGATGATATTCAGTCAAATGGGTATGAACAAATTCCGCCCTAAGAGCAGTACTGTTCGCCAGGTACCATTATGTACGTCCGTGTGCTGTGCTTTTTGAAGTGAGTGAGTGAGTGAGTTGGGTTTTACGGCGAACCGACACAAAATGGTCATATATCTCCGAGAATAAGTCATATTGCAAACGCCAACTGTAAAGCCTAAACACTGATGTAAAAATGTAAAGCATACCTAAAAACATCCATGTAAAAATGTAAAGAACACTATGAATAATGTAAAACATATCTAAAAGCATCCATGTTAAAATGTAAAGCATATATCTAAAAACAGAATGTAAAAATGTGTGTACGTGTGTGTTAAAATATCAGCTGCAAACATAATAATATTGCTTTTTGAAAACTGCGTTTCTTGTATGTAACTTTACCTGTTGGATATTTATCCTTTTCTTATGTTCCACAAAGCATTGTTTCAGGACGGTAACTATCCAGAAAAAAGCACATATATTCGATTCAAAATTTGTTTATGCGGCCAAACCAAGCTAGATTACCCGCACATAAAAAATTAATCTCACCGTTTGCGTGCAAAACATGCCCTGAAGACAATTTTCCGTCCAATTTCGGAGAATATTTAAGAATATGTTTTATGATTACTGTTTGACGTTGACGTCGTTATCCGTATAGAATAATATCTGCCACGTTTTTACAAATTGGATAGAAATATCCGTCTCGAGGGCACCTGTACATTTGGCGGTAACGAGGCTACCGAGTTACCGCCCATGCGCAGGTGGCTGAGGGGCGGATATCTTTATCCAGTTCGTAAACTCATGAATGGTATTTTTTCTTGCATATCGTTTACATATGACAGATTATTTTTCTTGCATAGCTTATTTTATAAATAATAGAATAAATGAAGCAAATAGAAATAGCTCTCTTTTTTTAGCAGGGTATGTACACAAAGCGCGTCCGTAAGCAGAAGTGACGTCATGACGTTTCAGTGACGCACAATAACAAAGTTCCGCTTTTGTTTTCTCGTTTGTAGCTACGTAACGGTATGTTCTTTTGAATCGAGAAATATACTGTAAGTAACGGAGAGAAACTATCAAGGAACCTGATTTTTTTTTATTTTACATAAACAATATAATCATAATCAATGCAGGAATCGCTAGTTGTCATTAACAACACGAGAGTCATCTGGCATGGGGTGCCAGTTGGGTTTTGCCGGCTTGGGTAAAATAACCGAAAACACCAGTCCGGTATGCAAGAAAGAACGTGAAATTGATTTTACGGGGAACTAACACAAAAAGGCCATATATCGCCTTTGAAAACGTAAATTGTAAAGCATTTCCAAAAGGGGGTCTTGTGGATAAGGTGCCGGTCGCTCAAAGTCATCATCCTGGTGCCCTGGTCATTCTCCCAGGGACTAGTTGTGTGTAAAGTACACTTGGCCTTGACCTTTAACACCCATGACACATAACACTTTTGACATAACCAACCAAAGAAAGTGTAGCCCAGGTCGATACCACTTCGCAGAACAATATAACACAGTTATTGTCATCCCAACCCACTATTGGCATGGTTATTGTAGTATCATGAATATTGTTTCTGATTTTGTTTTTGTTGCGTTTAACATTGCACTGACACAACTATAGGTCATATTGTTACTTTCCACCTATAATGGTGGAGGAACACTGCAGTGGGCCGCTGGGTAGAACAAGTCGGCTGGATGGCTTCCTCACATGCCAAATTCAACGCACTGAGGTTCGAACTTTCCATCAATGAGGGGCAAGTGACTCTAAGTCAGCAACCTTAACCGCTCTGCCACGGATACCCTTGTATATACCACCTATGTCAACATCCACAACATGACATAGAGACTATTTTGACTCGTATCACAGGATATAATACCCTGTCAGCTGCTAAGATTATACACAGTTACCGTGTAGTTTACATAAAAATAGACATATTTCACTTGCAGATCATAGCTGCTGTCTTTACTGGCCGTGCAAGCAGCATGATAGAGGAGGCCTTTTTTCCACCAGACATGCTAGTAAGTTTCTTGAAATAATATATGGCTTTTTCCTGTTAATTGGATACTTACTCTGACATGTGAGTGTTTTTGTTACAATATATTTGGTTGTTCTTCAGTTAATTCAATGTATAATATTATATTAAGTTCTGGGCTTAATTTACATTGTAATTTCTTCAAAAGTAACTGGGATGTAAGCGTCTTATTTATATTCCGAATTGCTGAAGGCAAGTGGGTGGTTCATACAATACTAATAAAATATGCTTTGAAATCACAAAATGTCCACGAAATGCTTGCCTTTTAAAGCATACTAAAGACGTCACCATATATAAATGTTTATTTTATATGCAAATAAATGTACTAAAATATTATATTTAAGTGTCATAAATATCTATGTATTGTAATGTTATTACAATAGCATTACTGACAAAAAGC
This sequence comes from Mercenaria mercenaria, assembly GCF_021730395.1. Lineage (NCBI taxonomy): Eukaryota > Metazoa > Mollusca > Bivalvia > Venerida > Veneridae > Mercenaria > Mercenaria mercenaria. The sequence continues at coordinate 68,484 of NW_026463700.1, forward strand.
ATATTGCAATTTAAAGTTACGTGCTATTTTTTTTTTACCAAAAGTTACCTTGAACTGAAAGACTTGTAATGAGTAGAATATATATTGTTCACAAAATAAATTATGAAAGTACTGTCTCAATCACTTTGTCTAATGCCAGCAAATCATTAAATGTTGGAGGTGTTATGTCTTTTGCTAGTAAAACGAATTATATTTAGTGTTTAATTTATTATTACAAAATGACTCATGAGGGAGAATCATAGTTTGTAGAAGGTAAATGGAATGAAGATGGATACCATAAAGGACAAACACTGATTTGTTTTCTTAGATTGTTGCTGAAATCTAAGTTTTCAATGAGGAGAACGTTGAGCTGAAGCTGCTCATAGGGTCTTTCCGTAGTGTTATGACTGAAATCTGTACGAGCCACGCCAAGGCTTGTTTGATTACATTTTATATAAATAATATAGCATTGAGTGCAATCACAACAGTTCCGGTCTCAGCATCTGCATAATCAATGTAAGCCTAACTATTAAGCCTGATTACGCATGTAAACGTTATGTATTTTTTAGTTTTTCATTGTTCGTTCAAAGGAAATGATATTTCCACAACTTTATATCACAATCTGACAAATGCAGCGCTAATTGATTGTATACCCAGGGCTTCAACAGAAGAATGTAAAAAATGGCACACTATGAAAAAAAGAGACTTAATTAGAATAATACATAATATGACTGATTAAGACAGTTCAGTGTCTAGTCGTATGTGGCATCCGTCATGATTTAAATCAGATGTTTTTTAAAGTTTAATATGCATCTTTGGCAAACCAACAATTGACAGTTTGTAAAAGTTTTTATTCTATTCTAATTTGTTGATTTCAGTTTCAAATTTTACCAGAGCATTTGTTCTGCAGAAGATGGTAGTCATTATATGTATGTCTTACTAAACTATTTTCTTAGAATTCATTTATATTTAACAAATTTTCTGTGCCCAATTAACATGTGCATTAAATGAATATTTACAAAGCATTGTATTCTGTGAACTGGTTTACTCAATGTACAAAATGTTAAATTTATTGCTCTGCTTAGTGTGAAATGTCAGTACATTTAATTTATTTAATTGATATCATAAAACGTATTGACATTATGATTGTAATTGCATTTTTCATGTATATTGTAAATATAGATTTTGTGTTGCAGGTGCTGTTGTGCGTACATTAAGAAGTGTTTGGATGAAGAATCGTTATAATTTTTTTTCTTTTAGACTTACCTCACCTGAGCAAAAGGCTCACAGGTGAGGTATTGTGATTACCCATCTTCCGTATATACAGGTGAGGTACTGTGATTACTCATCTTCCGTATATATGTTCTATTGCATTCTTAAATATTTATTCCTAATTCTGAAACAAATCCGTGATATGTATTAAATCACAATAATAAGCTTATCTATTTAAAGGTGGTAAATGTTTTTATTAAGTGGCACTAACTTGTTTACCATGACAAATTTTACCTCAGCCTTTGAACACTTATCATAACATTTTCTTGCTATAGGCAAGAGTACATAACTCTTTTAAGTTTTTGGGCTTAATTATGGCCCTTTGTATACTTTGAAATTGGTTCAGATTTCATACCAGTCCACATTGGTGTAAGCTAGGTGACATATGGGTTTGAAACTTGTCGCTTCTTTTTTATAACAGGATCTATCCATATGCACGAGTCATACTCTTTCGAATAGAATTGCTGATTTAAGGCCCCTTTTCTTAACTGGATATTGGCTAGTCTTTTCACAAAGTCCATATTTTAGCTCAACTATTTGAAGAATAAGTAGAGCTATCCTACTCACCATGGCATCGGCGTCACACCTTAGTCAAGTTTTTCGTACCAGTCCACGTTTTGACAAAGCCGTTTGAGATAAAGCTTTGACACTTTCAACACTTGTGTTCCATCACCATGTTCAGTTTTAGACAAGAGCACATAACTCCACCAAGGATTTTGGCTGAATTATGGCCCCTTTTAACTTAGAATTTTTGGTTAAGTTTTTCGTACCAGTTCATATTTGTGTAGTGTTTGACGTATGGTTTTGAAACTTTTATCACTTGTTTATTATAACAGTCTTTATCTGTAGGCCAGAGTACATAACTCTGTCAACTATTTTAATTGAATTATAGCCTTCTTTGGACTTAGAAATAGGTACAATTTTTGTACAAGTCAATGTTTTGTCAAGCCCGCCCGCTTAGCTCAGTAGGTAAGAGCGTTGGTCTACGGATCGCGGGGTCGCGAGTTCGATCCTCGGGCGAGGCGTATGTTCTCCGTGACTATTTGATAAACGACATTGTGTCTGAAATCATTAGTCCTCCACCTCTGATAATTCATGCGGGGAAGTTGGCAGTTACTTGCGGAGAACAGGTTTGTACTGGTACAGAACCCAGGAACACTGGTTAGGTTAACTGCCCGCCGTTACATGACTGAAATACTGTTGAAAAACGGCGTTAAACCCAAAACAAACAAACAAACAATGTTTTGTCAAAACTTTTTCATATGTGGCTTCGAAAGTTAGAACAATTGTTTATCATCATGATTTATATCTGCAGACAAGAGTACATAACTCTGTCAAGGATTCTGGAGGCTGAATTATGGCCCTTTGGATTTTGAAATCGGTTCAGTTTGCGTACAAGTCCATGTTTTGTCAAAACTACTTGACGTGTGGCTTTGAAACTTTGAACACTTTCTTATCATCATACATTCATCTGTAGACATGAATACATAGCTCTGACAAGTATTTTGGCTGAATTTATGGCCTTTTCTGAACTTGTAAATTAGTTCCGTTTTCACACAAGTCAACGTTTTGTCAAAAATATTTGACATGCGGCTTTGAAACTTTTAACAGTTATCGTCACGATTCCCATCTGTATGCAAGAGTTCATAACTCTGTCAGGGGCCTCCGTGGCCGTGTGGTTAAGGTCGCTGACTTCAAATCACTTGCTCCTCATCGATGTGGGTTCGAGCCTCACTCGGGGCGTTGAATTCTTCATGTGAGGAGCCATCCAGCTGGCTTACGGAAGGTCGGTGGTTCTACCCAGGTGCCCGCTCGTGATGAAATAATGCACGGAGGGGCACCTGGGGTCTCACATCGATGAGGGACAAATGATTTGAAGTCAGCGACCTTAACCACTCGGCCACGGAGGCCCCAAATGGGTATGAACAACTGAACAACTTCCACCCTATGAGTAATACTGTTGCGTTTCAAAATGAATCCGAAGTCTTGTGTTTTAATTTTGTTTGTTTTGGATTTAACGCCGTTTCTAAACAGTATTTGGCATGTACCGGCGGAGTGTTTTAAGTGTATAGTTAAAAGATTAAAGGTAAGGGTAGATTTTCCGGATTCACAGAGCACTCCAAACAGCCATGGAGCCATGCATCGCAAAGTAGGCCCACAACAAAAGAAGCTGTCACGGAAAAATATTGTAGACGGGTTGCTTCAAGTACATTATAATGCAAAATACAGAAAATACAGAGAAATATGGAGGGGGGGGGGGGGGGGGGGGGGGGGGGAAGCGGAATGAGATTGCATTTAGGTGCGTTTCAAGAAAATTTCTTACCTCCCTTACACTGGATTTTGTTTTTGATTTAACGTCGCACCGACACACGGTAAGTTATATGGCGACTTTCAAGCTTTAATGGTGGAGGAAGACCCCAGGTGCCCCTCGGTGCATTACCTCATCACGTGTGGGCACCTGGGTACAACCGACCTTTCGTACGCCGGCTGGATGGCTTCCTCACATGAAATAAATGCGCTTATATTGACTGAACTTGTGTTTTTGGTCGCATTGCCAGCACCGATATTGATAATATAAATCTCACAGCTTGTATACAAGTAATCGCCATGAAGAAAATTTCCCTTTCATATCTCCGTAACCGCTACAAGTACAAAACTTGATTTTTTTATCACGATGTACATCCCCTTTGTAACTGGAAGATGTACGTAATGGTTACTGACCGAGTAGGAGGTATTCCTGAATATGAAAAACCTGCGAACGTGAAAAGTGGTGTTTACCGTTTCTCACGCGCGCAGGTTTTTCATATTCAGGAATACTGAACTACGAGGTCAGTTACCGATCGACTTACACAACGTCGGACAACAACGCACATGTCATCATGTCTGACAAAGAATAAGATTCGGATCACAGGCTCTGGACATTTTCGATGAGCATGAAACCAGCAAAATCTTTCTGACACAGAATACGTACAGGTAAATTGGTATAGCTAATTATTGCATACTTTTAGGGCTATGTTATGCTAGGACTATGCTATTTTGAAATGTATGAATCAGGTGGGTGGGGAACATGATACTATTTCTGAGGAATTCAAAGTTACTGTAAAAAACAGATTTTATTCCAATGTAACAATGCTTTAAAAACTCTTACTTCAATAAAAGGACTAAAGTTGGAAAAGTTGTCAGTATGTTCGCATCACAATTTTTGGTACAAGAATTCTATGTCATCAAGCATAAATGCAAAAAGCTGTAACATAACTAATAAGATATCTTTTAAACTATGTACAAAATGCACCTTCATTTCTCTTTTTTTGATAAACGAAACTTTTTATATCAATTCTAGAATACTACTGATCTGATCATAGAGGGTATTTGTTTTTTTACACCATTTTTTTAAAGTGCGCGTTTGTGCCCATTTTCTATTCCCATTGTCTTATTCTAAACATTTTCAGGCAGTATTTAAAACAAAGAAAAATATCAAACAGGGAATGCCACGCACCAAAAGCGCAGCCTCCTCAAAACGAACCCCCCAGCACGCAAAGGCGTGCACCACACAACCTTGGATTAGCAGTAATAATCTAGGTTTTAGGATATGTATGATAACAATTGTGACGGCTATTTATACAGCAATGTAGATATCTGTAAGTAGTTTCTTAAAGTCTCTAGTAATTCATTTATGAATGGCAATGTACTTAAGTTATATGTAAATTTTAAGTAGAACATGTCTTAATGTGATAACATGTTTTAATTCCATGTATATTGTACATTGATAAGACTATAATAAAAAATAAAAATACATAATAAGGCTGAAAACCAGTTACCTCTGTAATTGAGCTGAGCACTAATTCTTTACTTCCATATATTATTTTCCAAAATCACATCAAAAATTAACCACATGTCGGCAAAATGTGTCATTTTTGTGCACACTCCTTTACACATTAAAGAAGTCCGGAATATATGGTGTGCGAGAAGGGCCTTGAGTGCTTACGTTGAGCGCATTTACACGGATTTTGCTACTCACATAAATATACATATAACTTTACCATAAATATAAAATATATAAACTCCTTAAGAGCTACAACGGCCACCAGACTGTTTCAAGATAATGTCCCACAACAATGAATAATGGCCCAAACAGGAAATCGTAGTACTGCCGTTTATGGTTACAAAATGACAAATGATGAACGGAAACAGGTTTAAAAATGTTTACAATATGAGCCCATCGATTTCTCAGTCTCTGCTTCGTGTATATTCTACACCTTTGGCAATGTCAAAGGTATTTAACATTACAAATTCAGAAATCCATTTGCACAGGAGTTCTGATTAAAAAACTGCAAGCATTGTGAAATATGTCACGTAAAGTGGAACTTTTGTTTTCCTCTCACAGCTTAGTAACCACATTTGCAGATTTTATTCGGCTGTTTTATGTCCGCTTAAGGGAGGGTCACAGATCTACAATAATTAAAAAGTGTGAATATAAATAATTTTAGCGGATTGGCATCTTATGAAACTATAAAATATGAATTCACGATCACTGCTTGAATTTATCAATATAGATTCACAGCGACCTGTGACATTTCAGGGCCGTAGGAACAGGAGGGTCCAGGGAGAGACGTCCCACCCCAATAATTTGACCGATTATGGTAATTATCTTAGCAATTTTTTGACAGCGAGTCAATTTTAGCTGATTTTCATGTGTGCCCCTCACCCAAATCTGAAAATGCTTCCTACGATCGTGCATTTTCGGAAGAGTGTTTATAAATAATATATTATAAGGTCTTAAAACATAGTAGAAGCGTCACTTTATTGCCTTTTTATTTGACAGGCATCAAAATAATTAATCTTATATTTGTTTTCTGAAAAGGTCAAATCTCACAGGTAAGTGTTGACCTATAGTTTGTAAAATGTTAACAGTTTAATTTTGGTTGACTGAACATGAATAAAACTTAATATTTGATTACAATTTGCTATATGTTTCTTTTCTTTACTTAATCAATGTATGTGTTTATCACGTGACCATGAAATAATTATATAAAATTGTGTGTATGTAACGAGATACTATATATGTATAAGTAACTGAAATAAAATTATGTTCTGTTCTGTTCTTAATTTCGCATTCAGTGGTGTTTTCCTGTATCATAACACCAGCTAAGGTACGATTGCACGTGCACAGGTAAGTAACCAAGTATGAAATACCTGTGCACGTGCATAGGTAAAATAGAGAAAAGTGGAAACTTCACCGGTCGCTCAACACGACAAAAACGAAAATGTTGCAGGCTCGGTTTGATTGAGCCTGTTCATGGACGGTAGTGGAAATGCATGCTACCGTCCACGCCCTCTAGCCCCGGGTTGAGCAGAACTCAACATTTACACATGCTAAAAGTATAAAAAGCAATTTAGAGACATCCGCAGATGTATTCAAACGGCGGTGAACATGGAACCTTCAATGATACACGTGTTGAGGCGTGTAATTCCATGAAGAGCGGCGTTTGGTCCCCAGATAAAATAATGGGTTTGCCCCAAACGAGAAAACAATGGGCAGAACTTAACAACCTGGAATATAGGAAGGGGATCTAGGGTTATGGCACCATAAACCGGTTTAAGCTCCCCAGTGGTGTTTTTGCCACTGACCGTTCCAAGGCCATGCCCCACTGTGTTCCTTTGTTTGTTCGTTTTGTCCTATTGTGTTGGCTTTGTGTGTGTGCGCGTGTGTTTGTGGTACACGCGTCTGCGTGCAGTGGGTTTCGTTTTGGGAAGGCTGCGTTTTTGGTGCGTGGCATTCCCTGTTTGATAATTGTCTTTGTTTTTTAAGGTATTAGATCACTAATAGTAATGTTTTCAAAATGGCCTTTGCTTGGTATATTCTGAAAGGTAACCGTGTTTCGCACTATTTTGCAATTTTTAAACAACTTTTACCGTGGCGTTTTTTTTTTTATAAATTTTGTATAACTTATGGTATCTCCTCAAGCTCCAGTAGCGACAAATTTCAAAGTGATGGCCACTATCCAAAACGTTTGCAGAGAACTCATTTTACTATCAATTTTAATAACAGAAACATCAGACTATTGGTAAACAATTATAAAACACAAAATAAAAATGTCAATATCATTTTTTCTATGGTGCCTCAAGTAAACGGATTTAATGAGACAGAATTCATACTTCAACACTGAAAAATTAAGGTCGAATGTTGTGTTTCTGTTTTGCATTTTGCTTACTTCATTTAAAAATAACCTTGGGACAGACGTAAAACCTACCTAAATTTCTTCCACAATATATAATCTAAGAGTAAAAGCAAAATAGAGAACATTCTACGCATGTAACTCAATATCTTTAAAGATGTGTAACTCTACCCCTTCTGTTTAAGTAGTAAAACTACTTTGAACACCAAGAAATCGCTTATCTAATATATCTTTCTCCATTTTTGTACAAGAAATCAATAATAAGTCTTCAAAGAAGTAAAAACTTACTAGAAAAAAAAGGAAAATAAAGAGAAAAAAATTGGTCCCAGTAGGGCTTGAACCTGCGCCCCTCTAAGAATTGCAGTAAAAGTAGGTTTATGGTAGGAATTGAATACTCTTCAAAAAGGAGGTTCTCTATTAGTGATC
>NW_026463701.1:0-8451 GCF_021730395.1 Mercenaria mercenaria
GAAGGTGTTTGAAATGAATATATCAAACGACAGAGTTTTGAAAGAACTTTTCGGTAAAGCAGGTACGGAACCTCTGACGTCAGAAGATGACGAAATGGACAGTTTTATGAGGTCCAGATTAGACTCATTTTAGAATTGCTCGATTTCAATGTAAATAAATCAAATGTGCTATCTATATTCCACTATCTATTCTCTTTTTCAAGCTTTATGATGTCCAGACTCATTTTAGACATGATCACATCTAAAATGTGTTGTTTTTTTGAGTCGGCTAAACGATGAAATCGTTTTGACGAGTCCTTGCTATCCAGCGATTCTCTAAGTCTAAATGGACCAAATAACACAGTGAAGGGATGTAGTTCCATTAGATTTCTCAAACTTCAAACAGTTCACTGCATGAATGAAGTTAAGTTGTGTGAATTACCTTTGCTATGACCAATATACGATGTAATCTGTCATATTTATGACTTGTAATTGTGCAATACTCGAATGTAACTCATTAAGCATAAATGTGCATTTATGAATTGCGCAGGCTTACAAAACTTGCGTAACATCCAGCGAAAGACAAAAAATAGTTCCACAGGGCTCCAGATAAGATGCGAATTAGCGTAAATTACGTATAGAAATAATGCAAATACGCATGTCTAATAATTTCTAAGCGTATAAAAACGTATATAAAATTACAGAAATGCACACAATGCTTTTTTAAAAACAAAATCTGAATCGTCTGGATGCGTTAGGTAACATAGCCGATCCCGATCAGCCTTAATTCTCCCACATTGGACGTATACACGCATCGTATGATTTCTATAAACTTTGCGTGGGTTTCTACACACACACATGAATTTTGCAGTCAGTAAACGGATAAATTATCGGAAGAAGAAGCTCTTACTGGTTTGTTTAGTTACTACAGATATTAAAAATGATTTTAATTCTTATTTTTCGAGAAATAAACAAATCGGCGAAACATTAAATTGTATTTTCTTGTAGTTTTTGAAATCGAAAGTAGATCGTCTATGTTTGGCTGCTTTCACGAAACGAAACAACTTGTTTATGAAAAGATTTAAATAAGAGGTAATTTAACCGTAAACTTCAATGTCAGATACTGCCAATTGCTGCTAAATGTCTTCGTATCATCACAATTTGTAAAATATATTGTTAAAAATGGAGAAAAGTGTAATCGTATCCGGATATAATATTTTGGGTAAATATCGAGTTGTGTTATGAAATTTTAACATTCATGTAACATACATGATAGATTTTATTGTAACAGAAATGATTCTAGAATTTATTTTTATTACACCTACATATAATCTATGTCAGACTGGTATTCTAGTCCTGAGGCATGATCTGAAAGTAAAAAGATGAAGTGACAGTCATACTTTGGATATTGTAATACTAGAAAGAATCTAGATCGTAACCTTTCTGGAATCTTGACTGGTTTGGATAATTTGCTTACGATTCAGGTTCGCAAAAAAATGAAACCGTCACCCATTCTGCTTTTCATGATGGTACATGGCTTGATTTTTGCAGTCAGTAAGCGGATAAATTATCCCGAGAAAGAGCTCTTACTGATTTGTTTAATTACTACTGATTTTAAAAATGATTTTATTTCTTATTTTTCGAGAAATAAACAAATCGGCGAAACATTAAATTGTATTTTCTTGTAGTTTTTGAAATCGAAAGTAGATCGTCTATGTTAGAGTGCTTTGACAAAACGAAACATTTTTTTTTTATGAAATGATTTAAATAATTTCACCGTAAACTTCAATGTCAGATACTGCCAATTGCTGCTAAACTGTCTTCATATCATCACAATTTGTAAAACATATTGTTGAAACTGGAGATTTTGGCGGTATAAAAGAAAGTGTAATCATATCCGGATATAATATTTTGGGTAAATATCGAGCTGTGTTATGAAATTTAAACATTAAAGTAACAGACATGATAGATATTATTGTAACAGAAAAGATTCTAGAATTTATTTTTATAATACATACATAGAATCAATATCAGACTTATATTCTAGTGCTGAGGCATGACCTGAAAGTAAAAATATGAAGTGACAGTCAAAGGCTGTATCAAGGGTCTACATTTTCAAAATTTCCTTGTGGTGATACCCCAAACCCTAATTGCAGGAGGGGGTATCCTCCCACACCCTCCCCACATATTGCCACTTTACTGTTTGATACATTTGCCCTTTTACCACCTGCCACAATGCCCATTTCAAAATCTGACTGCAGTTCAAAGCGGGAAGGAACACCCCTCCCCAAACCCACCCTGCTACCGACCACGTAAAAATGGCTCAAACATTTTTTTCAGCCCAGTCTGGGCCTGTCTGTCTACATGAATCAAAACGGATAATTGAAAGTACATAGACTTGGGGACTACTGACATGGTTTTGAAGGGGTTAACAGGTCTGAAATAGAATAAATGATGGTTTTAACTAAAAAAGAACTGCATTTATTAATATTGGTTATCTTTTCCGAAATTGGTAGCTAGTCCGAGTAACTTCTCTTAGTTTCGAATGCGCAATTTTCCTGTCAGTGTAAACATTCATGACACTATATATTGACACTCGGCAACATTTACATATCTTTAAACGCAAAAGTAAGTATACTTTAAATTCACATCCCTTATAATATGATTGAACAATACCGAGCGTGTGCCACGGTTATTGCCAGGCCCCTTATCTGTAAAATATCTGAACAGTTCTTTCGTCCATCCGTTACAAATTGTATGTGGCAATCCGCGCTATAAAATTTCAATATATAAATTTTCATATTCAAATTTTATCATGTGCGAATATATACCAGCCGATAATTGCCTGTTTTGGTAATGCCGGAGGCAAATGTTTACTGCAAAAATATTTATAGTCATGGGCAGTATCTTAGTGTCACCTGTCAAATTGTAGTTTGAACTTTCAACATTTTTATTTTTGCGAACCACTCTTCAATTTTAGAGAAATATATTGGGTTTAAATACTTGTATAATGTCAATCAAAGTTTTACTAGGCATTGATTGAATGTCCATTTCATCTATTGTAACAAAATCTCTGTTCAGTTGGGGAAAAAACTAAAACCAAACTGAAACTGGTAGACTATACTACCAGTACATCAATCATTAGCCGACTCTCAGGCCCTTCAGGCCTTTGATTATACTTTCACTTTCTGTCATCTTTATCTAGCCTATTCTCTTCCATTATTCCCTCTATCCTGTAAAATAAATTCATGAATAAAAAGCTTGTTAATAGTGACAAAGGTTTTTGTCTTACTGTATTTCACATTCTAGGAACTGGATCAAATAATGTCTTCTCGGGCTGAACAGCCATCCTATTGCATTTTTGCACTCTAGGAACTAAATCAAATAAAGTCGTAGTTTGTAGAGAAGCCAGCCGAGAAGGCAATTAGTAGTAGAATAATAACTGAAAAAAAAATGGTTGAGACCATACAAATGTATTGAAATATCTGGTTTATGTCAAAGAACAAAAAGCAATACGAAATTTGTTTCGAAGGTATGATAACCGCTAACTTGTTGTTGCGTTAGACAAAGGTTGACACACTTGTCTGGTGGCCTTAGAATATCACAAGAAAAGTAAGAATGAGGTGTTTGTCAGTTCATGTTTTTCATGTAGAATAAAACGCCAGCATCATCAAGTACCAAAGAAATCATTTTTACCTGCAAATCTTTATAATGGTTGTAGAAAAAGGATATCGAATGTGCCACTGGGTAGATCCAATACTGAATTTAATTAACGAGTTCAATAAATTCAAGAATGAATCTGCACACATTTTATACTGTATTTACACGCTTCAATTTATTTAGTAAGAAGATCAGAATTTGTGTTTCGCGAAAGATAGATATCGGTACTTTATTACTCATTTCTCTGACGAAAGTGCTCAAACTAAGACATTTCAAGTGCACCTGCAGATCAAAACCAGTTCAAAACCTGTATAAATGAGCTTTGGTATTTTGTGATTCAGTCAAAATACAGTTCATTGTGCATTTTTTGGCTGTTAATCAACTATAAACAAAATATGATGACCAAACAAATGATTGCAGGATTCCAGTCTGCACTGTAAGTAGCTTTGTTAATTTACAAAATTTGTTAACCACAGCATGGAATTAAAGGGTAGTCGGCAAGATAAAATCGTTACACAGCTTGTTGGTGACAGGATACGGGATATTGGTGGCCGGTAGCGTCCATTTTAAAGCCGCGAGAAATTTTACCGTCAGTTTATAAAATGCCGCGGGCAACTTCCAGATCCGCGAGATTTTATGTCGAAATTGTATAAAATATCGCGGCCAAGGGAAATTCTCGAGTTTTTCTGTTACACTCCTGTCGTAAAATGTCGCGGATTAAAGACGAAACCGCGACATTTTCTGTCCACATAATAGAATAAACACGCAAACATATTCTTAATTTAGGTAGCCGATTGCGGCCAAAACCTCGAGTTTTTATGCCAAGAAACGTCTCATAAAAAGTCGCGGCTTCTTTAAAAAAGTCTTGGATTTCCTACCCGCGACTTTTTATGAAAATGCGAATGCACAGCGTGATTCACCCGGAGCTAAACGGGTTTTAAAAGATGTATAAGAAGTTAACATAGCAGTGAGCAGTAGCAATAGCAGTGTCAAAGGTAGAAAATGTGAAACTTGCAGTAACAGTAGCAGCAGACGCAGTAGCAAAAAGTGTAATCGGCAGAAGCAGCAAGAGCAGTAACAAAAACGTGAAATTGGCAGTAGCAGTAGCAATAGAAGTAGCAAAAACTTGAAAATGGCAGTAGTAGCAGTAGCAGTAACAAAAACTTGAAATCGGCAGTAACACAGTCGCAGTAGCAGCAGCGACAGTAGTATCAGTAACAGAAGCAACAGTAAAGTAGAAGCAGTAGCAGTAGTAGCAGTTGCAGTAGCAGCAGTATCAGAAGCAGTAGCAGCAGCGGTAGCAGTAATGGTAATAGCAGAAGTAGCAGAACCAATAGCACACGTTTTATTACTACTGCTACTGCTGCTATTGCTACTGCCGATTTCACGTATTTGCTACTGCTGCTACTTCTACTGCTACTGCTACTGCTGCTTCGGATACTGCTGGTACTACTACTGCTACACTGCTACTGCTACTTCTGATACTGCCGGTACTGCTACTGTTACACTGCTACTACGGCTACTACTGCTGCTACTCCTGCTACTGCTACCACTGCTGCTACTATTCCAGCTACTGCTGCTACTGCTACTTCTACTACTGCATTTACTACTACTGCTTTTGCTGCTATTGTTGTTACTGCTACTGCTGCAGCTGCTGCTACTGCTACTGCTGCTACTACTGCTACTGCTGCTACTACTGCTAATCCTACTGCTACTGTTGCTACTGCTACTACTGCTTCTGCTACTATTGCTATTGCTGCTATTCATACCACTGCTACTGCTGCTGCTGCTACTACTACTGCTAATTCTACTGCTGCTTCTGCTACTACGGCTACTGCTTCTACTGCTTATCCTACTGCTGCTTCTTCTACTATTGCTACTGCTGCTATTGGTATTATTGCTAATGCTGTTACTGCTACTGCTACTGCTACTGCTACTGCTACTGCTACTGCTACTGCTAATCGGCGTGAAGTTGGCAGTACAGCAGTAGCAGCAGTAGTAGCAGTTAACTGCTACTACTGCCAGCAGTTACAGCAGTTAACTGCTGCTACTGCCAGCAGTTACAGCAGTTAACTGCTACTACTGCCAGCAGTTACAGCAGTTAATACGTTGTTACAGTAGTTTATGTTACTGACATTAAATATTTTGTTTCCCATTTTTCACAATAGACGTTCATATCAGTACATCAAAATGCTGTCTCATATTGGCCATTTTCCCTTATTTACTGTTATTTTACAGAGGGATGCGCTCCCTGTCCCCACACCCATGCTCCTACGCACATGGTAAAGTAAGTTTTAAACAAGTTTGATGTAATTAATTCCCCTGATTTACTCGTTATGAAAATGAAAGTAGAAAAATCGCGATTTTCCAGACAGTTACATGTTTACAAATGGTTTCGTAAGTGGCCCGGGTACGTTTTCTTAATAAAATGAATAAATGTATTTTATAGGCATAAATATTCATTGGATTATCTTTAATGATTACTGAAGTGAAGATAGGAATAAATATTGACAAAAAGTTGTTTGCGATAAAATCGGACTTCCTGGCTCCGTATAGACAATTACAATGAAACTACATTTATGTATCAATCCTTCGCACAAGGTAGATTTGGAAAACGAGGAGAGTTTGGGGGTCCCCAGCTCCGCCCCAGACCTTTATTAGCGGATCGGAACGGGTGGCCGTTGTAGAGAGGGTTGTCCCCCACCAGGCACGGGTGGCCGCCATTCCGGGAAAACTCTTGTTTGGGAGGAACCCGGGTCGAGGTGTGAGGCCGGGGTGGGTCGTGGGTGGCCTAAAATCGTTCCAGCAGTTAATAGGAGGCCCCTACGGGACCTTTATCTAGGGCTGAGACCGGGTGGCCGTTGTAGAGGGTGGCGGTGTATGGGGGGCCAGCATAGTGGCTATTCCGGGAAAACTCTTGTTTACCCGCGAGCGGGTCTCAAAGTTGGTTTCAGGCCATTTCGGAATTTTTCAATTTTTCCAGTTTGGACGCCCCCAGCTCCGCCCCAGACCTTTATTACGGATCGGACCGGGTGGCCGTTGTAAGAGGGTTGTCCCCCACCAGGCACGGGTGGCCGCCATTCCGGAAAACTCTTGTTTGGGAGGAACCCGGTCGAGGTGTGAGGCGGGGTGGGTCGGGGGTGGCCTAAAATCGTTCCAGCAGTTAATAGGAGGCCCCTACGGACCTTTATCTAGGGTTGGACCGGGTGGCCGTTGTAGAGGGTGGCGGTGTATGGGGGGCCAGCATAGTGGCTATTCCGGGAAAACTCTTGTTTACCCGCGAGCGGGTCCAAAGTTGGTTTCAGGCCATTTTCGGAATTTTTTCAATTTTTCAGTTTGGACGCCCCCAGCTCCGCCCCAGACCTTTATTAGCGGATCGGACCGGGTGGCCGTTGTAGAGAGGGTTGTCCCCCACCAGGCACGGTAGCAGCCATTCCGGGAAAAACTCTTGTTTTGGGAGGAACCCGGGTCGAGGTGTGAGGCGGGGTGGGTCGGGGGTGGCCTAAAATCGTTCCAGCAGTAATAGGAGGCCCCTACGGGACCTTTATCTAGGGTTGAGACCGGGTGGCCGTTGTAGAGGGTGGCGGTGTATGGGGGGCCAGCATAGTGGCTATTCCGGGAAAACTCTTGTTTACCCGCGAGCGGGTCTCAAAGTTGGTTTCAGGCCATTTTCGGAATTTTTCAATTTTTCCAGTTTGGACGCCCCCAACTCCGCCCCAGACCTTTATTAGCGGATCGGACCGGGTGGCCGTTGTAGAGAGGGTTGTCCCCCACCAGGCACGGGTGGCCGCCACTCCGGGAAAACTCTTGTTTGGGAGGAACCCGGGTCGAGGTGTGAGCGGGGTTGGTCGGGGTGGCCTAAAATCGTTCCAGCAGTTAATAGGAGGCCCCTACGGGACCTTTATCTAGGGTTGAGACCGGGTGGCCGTTGTAGAGGGTGGCGGTGTATGGGGGGCCAGCATAGTGGCTATTCCGGGAAAACTCTTGTTTACCCGCGAGCGGGTCTCAAAGTTGGTTTCAGGCCATTTTCGGAATTTTTCAATTTTTCCAGTTTGGACGCCCCCAGCTCCGCCCCAGACCTTTATTAGCGGATCGGACCGGGTGGCCGTTGTAGAGAGGGTTGTCCCCCACCAGGCACGGGTGGCCGCCATTCCGGGAAAACTCTTGTTTGGGAGGAACCCGGGTCGAGGTGTGAGGCCGGGGTGGGTCGTGGGTGGCCTAAAATCGTTCCAGCAGTTAATAGGAGGCCCCTACGGGACCTTTATCTAGGGCTGAGACCGGGTGGCCGTTGTAGAGGGTGGCGTGTATGGGGGGCCAGCATAGTGGCTATTCCGGAAAACTCTTGTTTACCCGCGAGCGGGTCTCAAAGTTGGTTTTCAGGCCATTTTCGGAATTTTTCAATTTTTCCAGTTTGGACGCCCCCAGCTCCGCCCCAGACCTTTATTAGCGGATCGGACCGGGTGGCCGTTGTAGAGAGGGTTGTCCCCCACCAGGCACGGGTGGCCGCCATTCCGGGAAAACTCTTGTTTGGGAGGAACCCGGGTCGAGGTGTAGGCGGGTGTGGGTCGGGGTGGCCTAAAATCGTTCCAGCAGTTAATAGGAGGCCCCTACGGGACCATTTATCTAGGGTTGAGACCGGGTGGCCGTTGTAGAGGTGGCGGTGTATGGGGGGCCAGCATAGTGGCTATCCGGGAAAACTGTTGTTTACCCGCGAGCGGGTCTCAAAGTTGGTTTCAGGCCATTTTCTTGAATTTTTCAGTTTTTCCAGTTTGGACGGCCCCCAGCCCCGCCCCAGACCTTTATTAGCGGATC
>NW_026463702.1:0-76740 GCF_021730395.1 Mercenaria mercenaria
GATCATACAGGAAAATAACCCTTTTGGCATTTTACCTCAAAATGTGACCTTTACGTTTGAGCAAGGGGTGGTCTGGGTGTGGCAGATGACACATTGTTTTATCATGGGGTACATTTGTGCCAAGTAATATTAAAATCCCTTTAAGGACTGTTGAGTTACAGACCGGACAGAAACTGATATTCTTTTCCCAAGGAGTCTGCAAAGTTATTAAAAGTTTGATTAGAAAAAGATAATGCCGACACCAAAATAATGTTCCTTCTGCATACAATGTATAATCAGCATTGTTTCAAAAGGTTGTTTGACAACGTGCATAGATGTTTGTTGACAGGAGGCATCTCAGTAAAGGTAAATTTCCACTATGTTTTGTAAAACTTGTAGCAAAAGTAGTCTTCATAAGACGATTTATAGTAGATGTCTAAATTCTGAGGCGGTCATTAACACATATTTTATCGTTAAATCAATGTACGAGAACATACCAAGCTGTTCACATGTTATGAAGAGCATATTTGTAATGATATTCCGTCCGTCCGCATTTTCATGTCCATAACTCTGTCATTCATCAAAGGGATTTTAATATTACTTCGCACAAATCTTCTCCATGATGAGATGACGTGTCATGCGCAAAACCAGGACCTCTAGCTCAAAAGTAGGTCACACTTGTTAAAGTAGGTTAAATATCAATAGGGTTTTTTCCTGTCCGATCTATAAATATACCATCCATGAAGGGATTTTAATATTACTGTGCACAAATGTACCCCATAATAAGACAACGTGTCATGCACAACTTTCAGACCCCTTGCTGCTCAAATACCTGGTCACATTTGGCAGTCAAATGTTAACATGGCATGAACAGGGTCTGTTTTGTGTCCGGTCCAGAACTCTGTCATCCATCAAGGGATTACAATATGAGACGGCATAACTGTTCCCCATAATCAAACGATCTGTCATGCGCTATACCCAAAACCCTGGCTTAAAGGTCAAGGTCACACTTGGAGATCAAATGTCTATAAAAATGTTCCTGCCAAGTCCATAACTTTGTCATGCAAAACAAGTTTTGAATATCAGTTGGCACAAATATTCCCCCGGAAGAGGCGATATATTATTTAAAGGTCAGCTTACTATAGACATTAATTCGGTTGTTTTTTCTAGAGTCTAGCAATCAGTGGTATGCATCTGAAATGTGATTTCATAAAGTCGGTCCAACGTCTAGTTATCTGATAAATTTAACGATATATCAGTCAATCTGTTCAGATAATATTATTTGGGCAATTTCGCCAAAAATTCTTAGATCATGCACGAGTATTCCTGATCATTCTTTTACAAACTATATATCAACTTGTCATCAGATGCACATCTAGATATTGTTTACATTTCAAATGTTCTGGACTCTCCCTTCCCTATCACTGTTGTTATTTCAGGCTGACTATCTACCCGGTTGGATCAATGATATATTGTTCCGTCAACAAGCGAAATTGCGTCTGTAGATGTGAAGGCTTATGTTAATTTTTTGTATCTTTATACATGTTTCTGTATTTCATGTTTGCACTTAGCCGTGAGTTAACACTGAGCTTTTGTTTTGATATCAATATGTGAATTCTGCAATGAATTACATTTACTTATTCTTTATTTCAGTCTCTTCTATGTACAATACAATTATATTAAAACTATGATTTATTTATAACGGGGATATATATACTGTACAAGTTAAAAACTAAGGAGCAGTCGTTAATATTGACTTAAAATGAAAAATGGAGGATTTACATGTAACAGCAACAATAGATGCAGGTAGACTTGTGCAGATCTTTAAAAAGGGTAGATGAACATTTACCACACTCCATTATACAATAGTAGACTATTCAACAATTACTACAAATGTTAACCGGCATTATCTACAAAGATAAAAACTGCGTTTTTTCTAGGAAAACATTAACTTAAAGATAGATTTTTGCACAACTATTTATTAAAGATTTTTTTTATTAAGAGTCTTGCAACTAAAACATAGATCACTTTGACGGCATTATCTAGCGTATTGATACATACGTCTTCATATTGATTACAGTTTAGCAAACCTTAGAGGCTTCATCTTCAATATCTCTGCAAAAATAACATAATCGGACATCAACTAAGATAAATACCAGTGAAAATAAAAAAAAATGCTAGCTCGTGTCTCTTTTCACATGACTCGCATGTTTGTCAACCCTTTCATTAAAAATGTTTTCTTTCTTCCTTTCATCAATACTCGCTGTTGGCAAACAGTGGCGTCGTGACACCAATATACACGATGTCCCGTTTGACAAAATTCGCGACAAGTTCGAAGAAATATATTTGAACACTAGGGCATTCAAATTTTCGATAATAAAACAAAGGAACAGTCCTGATTATGTCTACCGCATATCGGGTTTGTTAGTTCAAACATCATTATACTTTGTTTGACAAAAATCCTTTCTGCTAAAGAACATAATAAATTATATACAAACGATATCTTATTAATCTCCATGATAGTGTATGATTGCATTATACAAGCATCGATATAGTTAACTTCATTTTTCAGTTTGAAGCGCTCGAAGATTCTGTGACTATCAAGTGAAAGTTTGATCATCATCACACACACTGTTAAGTCTCAGTCATTATTATTAAAGTAGCTCACAGGCTAGATTAGTAAAGGTTTATCAATTTAATTTCTAGTATTTTGCCTTTATATACGATGAAATTTTCTGTAAAATATAAATCATTTGTTTAGCTTTTTTATTTACTGATTATTAGAGTTTTCTACGTGCCGTGCGTTTGTTTTCAGAATCAACATTTTAAGAAATAGGTAACAATATAGTTCTTGTCCGTGTAAAACTTAACTATTTTTAACAAATGTTCTCTCGATTATGAAGTGCTGAACCATTTACAGAAACAAGACCACTTTCCAAACAAAGCGAATTCTTAAGTGTTTAATGATGATAACTGTTACTTCAGCTCGCGGTAAATGACTATTGCCTTTTCCAGAATAGACAAAACTACAAAATGGGAAAAAGCATATTAGCATGAACATATTTTGTTTGACTAAATAGAATGAGCAAGACATTTGAATTTATTTACCGTTAAAGATAGCCATGAATTTGCTTCTAAAGAGCATTTAGTATAAGTATATTTTAGCAATTTTTATTATATTACTCCTTATATCAAAGTAAACATAACTTTTTTTGTAAATTCACTTTTAAAAACAAGAAAATCTACATGTTATCCTACAATAGTTTTACTTAAATAATTCTAGACACATTTTACCGAGAATAATCATGTCGTCAGTTAGATCATCATTGCCAGAGTTAAAATGAAACGCATCTTAAAGTATATATAGAATAAAAATATAGTATAACTATGGTACTTAATAGGCCTGAGTTTGCTAATAATACCACTTTTTGTTTTCTTCAATATTTCTCCATGTAATACATTCTATACGAAAGTTATTTTGAAGCATATTGCAACCATGCAAAATAACAGCAGAGTCTATTCATGCACATCAATGAGATGTGCAACAGTACTCACACTCCTAGCTAGCACCGGTTTGACTGGGATTTTACTAAACAGGTTCAGTAAGAAGAATTCGAGACCCGAAATGCTCAGAAAATGTAGCAACACATCTTATGCCAAAGAAGGTAATAATGCAGTATTGTCTCTTTATGTAAGACAAACGTTTCATGTCAACTTTGGTGTTAAAGCTGAATTAAATTTTTGTAAAACATACAATTGGTGTCAAAATGGTTGTTTATCAACAGCTGTTCATTTTATGTCTAAGCGTGTGGTAATACAGAGCTGTTTCTTTATGTAAGATATTAGTGAGTGGTGTTTATGCAGAATTTTTCTCTATGTAGGACATAAAGTTGGCGGTCAAGTGAGTGTTTAGAATGAGGTGTTTCTTTATAAAAGACATTCATGTTACATCGAAGTATATGTTTATGCACAGTAATTTTCCTTGTAAGACATGTGTTTTATATCAAAGTGGATGTTTATACAGATACTAAATTTTTACACTATTACTGAAAATGAGTAACGACAATAATGTAATAAAAAGTAATAAATGTAAAATCAGTTGGTGTCGCATCATACAATTGCAAAAGGTTCAATGATTAAAAATACACTCAAATCCTTATCTAATATGTTTTCATTTTAAATGTCTAGACACCATCTGTTTTACGACAACATTATTTCATATTACAAAGTTAAATTCTGCTTTCTTTTACAAATCCTTCCCAGTGATATATAACTTTTCTGATTGCATTGAAATCATCGTCACATTTCGAATAAAGGAATAAATTTGAAAGACTGGTTTCTGAAACTGTAATATCGTCAGTCACCATAATTCGATTCACTTAGAATAACTCTCTTTGAACAAAGACAAATATATTAAACAAAACGAATGAGATCAATAATCAAACATCATCTTGTTTTCAGTAGGCACAGGAATGCCAAAAATAAAACACTAACAAAAATATAGCCTTTTTATATGTTCATTGACTGTAAATTGCAATACAAAATTGATTCTGTATATTACTAAGCATGTGGCTGGTCTTCGTGATAAAGATGGTCCAATGTTGCAAAATAGAGTTAAATTTAGTGTTGTGTATAACATCTACAATTCTTAGCAGAACTGATTCTGTAAATTTAAAATCATATGGTAGGTAATAATAATAAAAAAAAAATCATAATGTTGTTCATAATATCTAAATGCAAATTTTGAAATGTACGCAAATTAGAATTTTCTTCTTTTTTTTCTGAATCAACCTTTCGATAGGTATATAAAGGCTATTCTTTACAGAAAATTGGAAATTTCTTAAACTAACCAAGAATAGAAGTAAGACATTGAGTTTTAAACATTATGTTTTCCATAGATTTAAAAACATAATTGAATTATTACGATTTTTTTTAAATTAAGTTGACGTTGTGAAGACGTCGGTGATGTTGGCCGCAGAGCATACCCCTTTTTCTTCAAACGATTTATCATAGGACATACATACTGTGTTGTAACAATTTCAGATTTGATACATATGTAGCAGAGACAGTATGTTTCAAAATGATATAAACTTAAGACGTCTTTATTGGTTAGTTTTGTTTGTTTGTTTGTTTGTTTTAGGTTTAGCGCCGTTTTTTTTTTCAACACAATTTCAGTTATTTGATGGCGGGCAGTTAACCTAACCAGTATTCCTGAATTCTGTACCAGTACTTACCTGTTGTCCGCAAATAACTGTCAACCTCTCCACATTAATCAGGAGGTGGTGGAGAAATGACATCAGACATAATGCCTTTTATCAATTCATCACAAAGAACGCACGCCTCGCCCGCCTGGGAATCGAACACAAAGCCCTGAATCCTCTTATCCATACTAAGAAGAATTAGGCAAATATATTCTAATCATCATATTGCTGTTTATATGCAAAATCGTGATTAACAATCTCTAAGAATAGTGAAAATCATGTTATTATCCACACAGACAAATTGCTATGTTTCTTCAAATGTTTCTAAGACAAAAATCTCTGTTTATCTTCACTCGATTCTTCTAAAGAGATTTAAGTTATGATAAATATACGCAGACCAGTTTAACAAACTTGTAAACAGAAAGCAGGGAAACACGACGTTTTACTGATTAGTTTTGTCGATCTGGGAATAGAAACCAAACGAATGATTTAGGAAAAAATGATGATTGATATATGTTGCAAGGTATTCCATCCATAACATGCAATATATACAAGAAACTTAGAAAGCTATATATGTATTGAAAACATATCTATAGACAGGCATATTTTCTAAATCTGATTAATTTTCACCTAATCAAGTTCCGAATTTAGTTCATTACTCATCCAGAAAATTAGTTTTATAAAATCACCAAATCGTGACAATATACGATTTATGTTTTATTATAGACAAAATCAATATTTTAAATACCTTATAATGTAGACTTATATGATGAAAACAAATCAGAATTGTTCTTTCTTGGCGTAATAAAACACACAAGGCTATTATTGTTTGCGATTGCAGTATTTTAAGCTTGTTTATTATCAAAAGGAAATTAACATCTGACAGAAATACTGTTACAAGTTCTTGAAAGTTTCTAATAAAAGTTAAATTAGAATACATGTATGAACTCTGTGCACGCCATTTAAGTAAAATTAGAATTATTTTTACCCTTTGCATTTTCAAGATATCAAACTTTAATGAAGCCATGTCCTTTCTTTATTATAAAGGAAGAATGGAAGAACATATTTATATTTTGCTATACTTTTCTTGTTTCACAAAGCCTACTGATTACAAAGTTTAAACTTTGATATGTGCTAAAAGCCTGTTAACGAAGTCATTTTAACAAGGATGAAACTTTGAGAGAAATACTAATTTGAGGTGTAGTCACGGGTTAATTTACAGATTTTATAAGGATAAAACAGAGTATGGCAGCTGACTATTTTTACTTTTTTTATGTAAAAATGTGTAGTTCATTGCTTGTCAAAAACAGACCGAGTCTGCCGTATCTAAACGATGTCGCCATAGATTTTATTAAATGCGACAGTCTTTAAGTGCCGTATTACAATCGTAAAAAATCATACGTACTTAGGCTCAGTGTCCAATCCCTGTTTCTGTTTAGGAAAATCCCTTTAACTTAAGAGCTGTAACAGGTTTTGCACATACCTTTTAGACTGAATCAAACCGGTATGCTATTATTTAACCTGGTTGCTCTCTATGCTTCAAACGGATCTCATGATATATGAGCCGTGTCACGAGAAAACCAACATAGTGGCTTTGCGACCAGCATGGATCCAGACCAGCCTGCCTATCCGCGCAGTCTGGTCAGGATCCATGCTGTTCGGTAACAGTTTCTCTAATTGCAATAGGCTTTGAAAGCGAACAGCATGGATCCTGACCAGACTGCGCGGATGCAAAGCCACTATGTTGGTTTTCTTGTGACGCGGCTAATATCATTAATTCCTTTCTTTCAATAACGTTAACCATTCACAACCTAATCTACTTTTTTCAGTTTTATTGTTGTCTAAAAAGATTTATACCGTTGTTGAAAATACATGTTCCATGTAATAGGGCATTTGCAGCAATTCTTACTGCGCATCCTATTATATATTTATAAACAGTAAAACTGGTTGTAAACATGTTTTAATCGGTAAAAAGCAAATTCGTCGATTTTTATTTAAGGCAATGACCTCCAGATCTTGGCTAAAAATTGTCTTTCTTTAAAATTTCAGTTTGGTTATACTATGAACATTAAAATATGATTTTTTGTTCTTGACTGTCTTAAAAATTCCAAATCAAGAAAATGCTCGAGTCGGGAATTGAACCCGGGTCACCTCGGCAATAAAAACTTTCGTGTGTTCTTGAACAATACACTTCGGAGAAACTTAACGATTATAAAATATAAAGATTTATAATTAAGTCAGTTTGCCTCTGCTACCCCGTTATAAATGCTATTCAGTTTGTATGGAAACATAGGCAAAAAACAACTAATTCTCATGTGTTGCCAGAATATATAATCCGTCAGTAACTAAGTTTTAAAGCCTTCTTAAGAAATATAGCAATAATTTCCTAAAATGTAAAAAAAATATTTCTATTTGGTGTCGTACGGGCAAATGCGGTGCAAAAGAGGTGTCGGTTTACATGTAAGACTACGGAAAGTAGGAAGTGTAGCCACGAAAGAATGCAATTGCAATTAAATTTTTATTCAAGTTCCAGCAGAAATTTGTGTAAAAGGACGGATTTAAAGAAAAAAAAACATAATAAAACAATGCAGGCTAGTCTATATATAGACTAGATAATCTTTTTTATTTTAGAAAATATAATTCTGTAAAATATTCTGACTTCTTCAGTCTTGGCTCTGATTATCTAGAGGACAAGGTACATAATTATACAAAATTTGAATAGCCTCAGGAGTTATCTCCTTTGAACAAAAGATATGGTCTGAACACAGACTAAATGCAGGCAGAAAGCGACGTTATGTCCCCTGGCAAAAATGAGCTACATATACAGTAAAATGGAAAAGAATGGCCGTTGAAAGAAAAAGTTAAAAGTGTGTAGTTTTTCTACATGAACATTTTGGCACCGGCTAAAGCGGGATATTGACTAGACTCGATGAACCTAAATGACAAGAAAATATAACAACACTGATGCAAGAACAAGGAGACCGCACTTAAAAATTGCTGCGGTGATAGTTAATTAACCCTGTATGAAAAGATAAGAAGAACCTTTGGAAGCATAAAATTCTTAGAAGCAAAATGATAACAGACTCAGTTTGACTGAGTCTGCTCGTGAGAGTGTTCATGAGAGGTTATGGAAATTGCAGTTTCATCAGGTTCAGATTATATATTATTCATATTTCGGAAGTAAAGCTGCTAGCTTCCCAGGTTAAGAAACAAGTATTCCGGACTAGCTTTCCACATATTCAATGTCTCATTGTATTAAGATGTTTATCTATGTATTGTTTATATATCAGTTGATCTGGATCGTCTCTCTTCTATATAACTTTTATTAGCTTAGACAGACAATTTATCCAATTGCATCAACTCTGATCCATTTGCCACCAAACAAAAAGGCGTCTTGTCTTCTACGCTTATAGTCGGTTTAATTTCATTTTCGGTATTGATGTCTAGAGATATTTGTTATATTGGAATTGTATTGACCTTCGATCTCTGTTTTGATTGATATATTATTTTTCTCGTTGTTTTGTTGTTTCTTTAATGTTTTAACCTCGACATGAAAAATATTTAGCTTTGGTGTCAATATTTCATTCAAGCTTGATCAGTAGCTATCAAACTAAAAACTGAATTGAATGAATAAATTCAGATTATGAATTTTGCATTTGTGATCACCCGATAACTGATAAAAAGTTATATTAATAATACATATTGTTTTATTCTTTATTAATATAATAAAATTATTAAATACCAAACTTGCGTATTTTATATTAGGAACGTGTTTGTATTATTGTCCACTGATTTGTATTTGTTTCACTTTTAGCTCAATGTTCATTTGCTTTCCCCCATTCTCTCAAAAAAACGTATGATTTAATTACCGATAGAATCCTATTTACGAGTTATGTCTTTAATGAAATCTGTTAAGGCTAGTTTTGCGTTGAAACATATCTTTTTTGGTTCCATTCATGTACTTGTTAACCCTTAATTAAAGTTGTTTGTTTCTCTGTTGTACCGCTTCCCGGCGCCTGCTTGCCGTCACAGTGTGACGCTTATATACTCAGTGTTCCATTTAATATTTGACATCCAGACTCTTACTGGAGACTATTTTCCAGTTCTTAGAATTACCCTTCCTAGCAAATAGAAAGACATTAGGGCTGTGGTTATCTCATATGAAGTCTCTTAATACAAATGAAAATATAATTTGCGAATACAAATGCCATCAATTATTTAATAGATATCTGATAAACCTACTGGTATAATCTCTGTGGAAGTTTATGTTTCATTTGATCCAGTTAATTAATGATATTTTATGTGTATTATCTAAACAATAACGTCTGCATATATGCAGAATGTCCGTAAAAAGTTTTAAAATACTGCCTTTTACTTTATTACAGTTATAACGAAAATGGTATTACGCACAAGGTATTAGTTCCCTTTAGATATACCACCGCCATTTGTAAAATGACGTCCAATAATTCTGACAAATAAATATATCATTTATAGTTACATTGTTTATGGTAACATTTTTTTTCATTTTTAACTGTTGTAAATACGTATAAACGATTAAGGTAAGGTCACTTTCACCGGTATGACATTTATTGTGAAATTGTCTGTGAACAAACTATTAACGAATTTTCAATAGTTAAACACAATGTGGGACTTTATTTTGCTGTACATCTTTTGTGCTTATTTTTTTCTAGTGACAGATTTTTAGCATCTTTTCTTTTAAGACTATCAAACGTTTTTCAGTTGTAAACAAAAGTCAAAATCTAGGGGCGTGGTAATGTTACTTGAAGTGAAAGACTTTGCAATTTTGTAATATAATAAATGACATTTTACAAATTTTGGCAGTTTTGCATTATTAAATTTAAGCAAATCCAATCCACTAAGAATAACCTTCCTGACAATAACTTATTGTTGATTTTTATAGTTGATTGAGGTTTATAAATAAGTAAAATTCACGAAGCCCATAATATCTCTGCGTGTGACATTGTGACAGTGAAACATTCCGATATGGTGACATATACTGAACACAAGCATTCTCTAACTGGATAAAGAAGGGAGAAATAACGAGATGAAAGTTGAAGCCGGTTATATCTGTGTTATTACAAATTTTCAATAAAGTTCTTTTATCTTAGGTTAAGTAGACCATCACTAAAGACATTAAAGGGCGCTAATTGTGTATAATGAGAAACTTCATACATTTAATCCATTGTCATGGCGAAAAAGACATAGAACTTCTGTAATTTACAACAAATGAACTGCTTTTTTATTCAGACACTTCCGTTTTAGTATCAGTACAAGTATTGGCATTTTTTCATGATTTATTTAACACATTGATCATATGAAAGCTATAGGGTGTATATTTTAAAGTAAAAAGGGTCTGGTTGAGGAGGCATGCAAAAAGAAATAGGGAGGCGATGATATATCTAGCAAATTAATATATAATTTATATCAATAACAGGCAATGGTTATGTGGTCAAAGGATGCAGGTGTATGATTAATAGTTTTAAAACCTTTGATTTTTGTATAAAAAAACAAGTATAGATAGTCTAGAATCTTGTAGGCAACATATATTCTAGGAACTATAGCTTCATATTATATTTTAAAGTCATGACGTTATTTCACATTATACTGTCATACTGTCATAATTAAAAGATTTCTAATATGTAAATATATCATTTTTTACCAGTGAACTGCATTTCTACGAGGTTTTTATTTTGGAGGGGTGCGGCGGGGAGGGGGTATTTTTGTTTCGTTTCATTTTTGTTTTCATACTTGTTTTTTTTTTATATTAATTCTATTTATTTATTTATTTATTTATTTATTTATTTATTAATTTATTTATTTGTTTGTTGTGTTGTTGTGGATTTAACGTCACACCGAAACGATATCAATATCTTTATTAAAATTATAAAGGCTGTGCCTTGTACGAAAAAAAACACCCCTATATTTTGATTTTTGCTTGTTGTTAAACACTGAATGTTATAAAATGAAAGATGTAAGATTATTCTGTTATAAAACAACAATATAACAGATATACCGCAAAATAAAAACCCGATTTTTCTTTACCTTCGTCCGATGCACAATATATTTGTAAACAGTAACCGTCCTTCATCCAACTTGTACTTGATCATATCATATATATATATGGTTATAAATGAATTTACCTTTAACGGAATCAAGGAAGGTTATCGAAAGTATCATACCTCATTATGCTGACATCGGAGATAGCATTATGCCAATGATACCAAGAAACGCCAACTACTCTGTTGGTTACATGCTTGGAAATAGATTTGCATAAACTTATTACTCTTAGATGTTTTGAGTGACAGTGACTAACCTTACTCTCATACAGATTTGCAATGCGTTTCACTTTGCAGAACAAAATATGTTACACATAACGCCATCAAAAATTATATCGTTTGCGAGGGTTTCACCTTTTAGTGGTTGAGTAACTTCACTGTCTGCTTTGTGCTGTTTTTTCGGCGAATTTCTCCAAAACAGGTAGCATTAAAAAGCCACACACTGTGTTATGAAATCTATTCTGTTTCATTTACTTTTATAACAGAAAGAAATTGTACAGATGCAGTCATTTTGACCAATCAACAGATCAAACATACAAAATAGCCACATAAGTTCCAGGGGCATACTGACTTTTACCGACCCTTTGTATTTATCATTCTCACGACTGCAGAAGGAAGCGACAAAAAACGAGCTGCGAATCAGAGCGGTAGAATAAAAGTGGGTTATGCAGCTACAGAAAATAAACAAAAAAAGTCTTAGAACCAATTCTTATGGTTATTTAAATCAGTTTAAGGTAGTTTTACATCCATTCTGTTTGGAGTCACCTTGAATATGCCAAAGCAAACGTAATCCTCCCTAGCCTCATAATTTATGATCTTTTGTTTTATGTTTACACGTGGCGAGTTCCAAAATTCACCACGCCAGCTTTCCTTTCAAATGCTGTTGTTTGGTCAAAAACTTTTTCTGTTTCTTAAGGAAAGTTTTTTGCTATCACTTTCTGTAATCAATCCTTATCATAAGCAGGGAACAAGGAGAATAAAAAACAAAGCAAACTGAATGTAACGTCCAATTGATTAAGCCTTCATTCACTTACGACATTAATGTAGAATCTGCGGATATCACGGTTTATTGTGCGACATATTTGTATAATATCCGGTTAGCAACTAATATGTACAGAGGTTAAATGACATCTAAATGATTTGACTGAATAAGAAATACAAGTGCAGTTCAATCAATCAAATGATGACTTGTGATATTTGAGTTCATATTAATTGATAAAAGAAGCTTTCATGTCGGTTTGACTCATCGACACCACCATTATTAAAGAACACTGTTGCCATGTAATTTAGTGCGACAAAATCGATTCGGTTCTTTCAACTTTAAGGTTCAGTTCAGATTAAGAAGGAATTTGTTATACATTAAGAGAAAAGAATGGAAGAAAATCACATGATTCCTGATTTTATTGCAAATTTTTCATAAAGTTCTTTTATCTTGGGTTTATCAGACCATCAGTGAAGATATTAAGAGGCGGTAATTGTGTATAATGAGAAATCTAGTATTTTTAATTCATTGTCATGACAAAATTGAGATACAACCTTTATAATTTACAACCAATGAACTACATTTTTATTCAGACACATCCGCTTTTGTATAAAGTATAAGTATTGGTCTAATCTGTACATGATTCTTATGACATACATTTGATGCTGCGAATTCTACACGATGGAACATGTGAATGTTTTAGTATGTAAAGCTATGACAAACCGAAAAGAATCTATTTTGTCAGATTTTGGACAATTTTTTGAAACATTCAATATCTGGTATCTGCAAACTTCTAAACACTTTCAAAAATAAGTAAGGCCAGGCCAAATAAATTTATTTATCATCTTTAGATATGAAACACAAATTACTATGTTATTTTTCTATATAAGGATATCATCTAGTTTATTTTCATAGTGTTTGGTGTGTTTATGCTGATTTTTATCATTTAAACGTTCTTGTAGCTTAAAGTTATTGAGCAGTATTTCTCAATTGTGCTACAGTACAGCATCTCTTTTGGAAATGAAGAAACGAAGACAGTATTTCTTAAAAATACTGTTTGAGATTAGAAATATTTCCATGACACTACACTCCTGAATACCTAATAACTCTATATTAAAATATTCTCAAGTAAAAAGGTTTGAAGATTATTATCTGTGATGAATATGAAATACTACTTACGACATGAATTCAATGTTAATAAAAAATTGTCAATAAAAACAAACTGCTGACATATGTGAGGCCAATTCGAACATAATAAACATCATTCTTATCTAGTTACTACTATTTTTACGTTGATATTTTTCAGTCCGAGGGTCCTTTATACTGAATATACAGACAGCCCACCTCCCAACCTCGACTTCCCCTTCCTACCCCAACATTCGTAACGGCCCTTTAATGAAATTACTTATTCAGTTTTATGTGTCAAGAGTCCTACGATATTTTCATATCTGTATCTACTTCACGATGCTAATTTTTCTAATGTAATGCTTGTAGATACATGTTATTACTTTCACATCTGTATTTACTTCATAGTAAGGGGCCTGCGTGACCGAGTGCTTAATTTTGTTGACTTCGAATCACTTGCCCTCATCTATGTGGGTTCTAGCCTCGCTTAAGGCGCAGACTTAATTCTTCTTTTCGGAAGCAATCAAGCTGGCTAACGGAAGATCGGTGATTCTACCCAGGTGCCCGCCCGTAATGGGATAATGCACGGAGAACCACTGGGGTCTTTTTCGAAATCAAAAGCAGGAAAGTCGCGATATGTCCAATAATTGCGTCAATGTGACGTTAAACCCAACAAAAGCCAAAAAGTACTTCATAATGATAATGTTTGTAGAGACATGTTATATATCATGTCACTTAATACCTCCTTATCTGTATATAAATCATTATGATAAGTTTGCTAGGATGATTGTATATATACATGTCGGTTAATACCTCCATATCTGTATATACATCATTATGATACTTTTGCTAGGGCTATGATTGTAGACACATGTCGGTTAATACCTCCGTATCTGTATATACGTCATTATGATACTTTTGCTAGGCCTATGAGTGTAGATACATGTCGGTTAATACCTCCACATCTGTATATACGTCATTATGATACTTTTGCTAGGCCTATGAGTGTAGATACATGTCGGTTAATACCTCCATATATGTATATACTTCATTATGATACTTTTGCTAGGACTATGATTGTAGATAAATGTCAATTAATACTTTCAACTCTGTTAATGCTCCATTATGATGCGTTTGCTGCAAGTTACGCCGCTTTTCATGGAATTACACGCTAGTGTATCATTGAAGGTTCCATGTGCACCGCCGTATGAACACATCTGTGGATGTCTCTTTATTGTTTTTGTTTTTTTTTGTACTTTCAGCATGTGTAAATGTAGAGTTCTGCTCAACCCGGTCCTAGAGGGCGTGGACGGTAGCATGCATTTCCACTACCGTCCAATCAAACCGAGCCTGCAACATTTTCGTTTTTGTCGTGTTAAGCGACCTGTGGAGTTTCCACTTTTTCTATTTTATACAAGCTAGATAAATTATATTAAATCAAATGTATGACAAATATACTTATATACCTGTTTAATGTACCAAAAGGCATATTTAGCTCGATAAGGGAATAGAAACCTTATCCAATTAAATAAATACAAAATCTGAAAATGGGTTACAGTTCGCCTTTCTTAATATTTCCATGTCGCAGAATATTGTAGAATTCGTCAAGCAAAAGGTTCTGAGAATTTTGTAGGGATACATTGAAATAAGATTGCGTCTCTCTGAGGCAGATATTACGTGTATTGCCTGTTTAGACTTTTTCTCTATATAGGAACAAGCAACTAGATTTATATTCGTAAAGGAGGGTTCATTGGAAAACATCTTTATGTGCAGTTTATAATGAATAATAAATGAGAAAATGTCATTAACAAAATCTTATACATGAAGTGTGTGGGATTTTAATGTCAATGGAAAAATATGTGTAGATATACGTTTGACATTTCAAGAAATGTTTCAATATTTTATTACTACATTATATTCTATATGAGATATGAGCGTCGAAATATACTTATACATAGATGAAGATTTTCAGTTCTCTCATATATTCTCACTTAGACATACGATGCGTATCTAATATTTTGCAGTAACACAAGAAGTTTTGATTATTCATCTATATTGCCTTTGCCCATTTGGAAATATTCATTTGTGTATGTGGACACTCAATATATGTAAATTTATGTTCTCTTGTGAAATAAATTGTTTTAATTTTGGTGGGTATCGTCTTGTCTAACATAACGCCTCACTGCTAATCCGCACCTGTATTTGTATTTATAGTCGTATCAGTTCAAATACTAGTCTGACAAGTTTTAATCCCACGGGATTTTCATGGGCAAATTAAGTGCAGTGACAAGTACATTCTTTATCGGAAATCCGTAGAGGACAGATCGTTTACAAAAATTTAAAGAAGATTACGACGGAAAACAGCAGCGCTACTGTTTTGAGAATTCACAATTGAGATGAGTATACATTATATATTTTCTTTAGATGTCTGCGCTTATAATTTTGATTGCTGAACTTTCTGTTTATACGGCATTTGAATATGTCCTCTGGAAAGTAATGGAGACACGTGTTCATCGTACAATCAGCAAGATATTGGTTATTTGGTTTTATTCAATCACTGACTGAATCAGTCTGAAGTGAATTTTAGTTATAAAAAAAAAAAAAAAAAAAAAAAAAAAAAAAAAAATTAACAGTCATAGTGAGCTGACAAACACTCACAGGTAAAACATGGGTGTGGTCGAGCGTTTTTTTTGTTTGCATGTACATGCGCAAAAATGCAGTACGTTAGTTCCTGTACATTATTCTCGGTCATTATTATTTATGGACTTTAATCATATGTACAATATGCATGTACTGGTTTCACCCGAGGTGTATTGAGGTTTATGCATTTCTAACGTACATTGTTGCGGAAATATTTTGTAACATGATTTAGTATCGCTGGGATTAATCAAAGAATTTTGCTTTGTAGCCTAATATAATTTCAAAAAAAAATAATAAAAAATTACAAACTATTATGTCATTAAATCAAATAGAAATATACATTTGGTTGTTTCTTACCAATTGTCAAAAATTATACTTTAAATATCTTGCTTCAAATGATAAAAAGCATGCTGCATAGTCTAGTTACAGCTTAACAGATCCGATGAGAAAGGAGCGACATACAATTAATTGGTTCCATGTCGTTTTCAACAGTATTTCAGTCAGATGGTTGAAGTGTTCGTAGAGACTGCACATAGGAAAATTGGTATGTAATAAGGTAATGTAAGCTTACGCTTTTTACGTGTCCAGGAACGAAATTGGCTATATTAACTTGATTAGCTATACTGGCAAGAGAGCGTTCTAGTTGGGTTCGTACCATGGCATGAAACATTAACAGCTGAAAAGAAAGATACGTGTATATTGGATGTTTTCATAATGTAACATATTGGTTAGCTGCTGTTTGTTAGATATCGAAAGAAATGTAAGATATATTTTCATTTTATACATCAGCAGGGTAACCTAGATCTCAACTATTATAATGTATAACAGTAAATGGTAAGTGATGCTTATGAAAATTAATAACATACTGTCACAATTCTAAGTAGTAGAAATATTTCTTAAAGCACGAAAGCGTCATGTTTAAATCAAATAATTCACGGATTTATAGATATATTATTAATTCATTGTAATGAAATTACAAAGCTCTTTCAGAACTGTTAAACAATATAATGCGGACATGTTCGAAGTAAGGTAAGATGTGCTTTTCATACTTAAGTCTGGTTACTGTTTCTGAGAGTATTTTACATAAGAATAAAATCCAGCAAAACAACGAAACTTATGGAGAACGGTGCTATAGAAATGAAAACACAAACATTCTGAGCTAAATGGAATAAGCCACACTATACTTGGGAGTGCCACCAGTGATTTCCCATGAACCAAGTTGATCGAACCGAATCTGCTAATACTTTGCATGGTTCCGTTCTGCAAAAGATTATCATATACAAGGACTTATATAAATTAATACAGATTATTGTTATATTTTGAACAATATTCAGCTTTAAATGTATTTCTTAATGACTAAAATATGGATTTGGGTTATCAATTTTGTTACACGCTAATGAAATGCATACACATTATTTTTAGACGCAGTTCTAGCCTGTACGCTTTGATGCGGATAATCCATTACGTCAGCAACTGTAACACCAGCATTAACATGGTCAATCTCTGATATAAGGGGCTGCAGAAAACTAATGTCGTCAACCGGCTATTCTCCTAATGTCTTTAAACAGTTTAGCTATAGGAGCGGCGTGGCATGGTCGGGATCGGCAGCTATTGGGGCACCTTGTGTTGAAAGGTAACTGCTGTACCTGGTTAATTTTATTAGATCCGATTTATCTAGGTCCGTTGCATGCATTACTTAACTGCCTGCATGTAAAAGAATAAGTTACAAAAATGCATTGATATGGAAAACGAAATAATCAAGAAATATCGAAAATAGGTGTAAAATAGAATTGAATCAATTATGAGAATAATGTTAATAATAATAATAATAATTATAATAACAATAATGATATGAATAATAATTTCAATAATATGAATGCAAAGAACACGTCACAGGAAACTGTTCAAGCATATTCTGTTTATGACGTAACAAGTCAGTGGCAGTAAGACTCTTCTAATTGAAAGTCTTATGGCTATTGGTTTCCTATTCGTCCGCCCGTCCGTCCGTTCGTCTGATGTTCGTTCAAAATAAATAGATAATACATTTTGACTGAAACCTCAGCAAAAGGTTTCATGATGACCCTGGCTTATAGTAATCGAACTATTGGATAATATGTACATGTACCTGAATGACATTGTAACATTTAAAGATAAACAATATGTAAAATATGCAGCGAGTTTCATAGATTTTGATACATCTTAAAAAGTAAGGTACATAGCAAAAGGTAATTTCTAGCTCTAGACTTTAACTGTTTGTCAATGACAATGTTTGTACCTATTGAGTAAACGTGTATTCACTGCATACCTCGTTTTGGCGAATTTTATTTTCATAAAATGTTGAGTGGCCCTCAATACACGTAATGTGCATTTCGGTATGGCATATTGTAAATCTTATTAGTACTAAAATCTAAAATGCATTACATTCGTTGAAATCTATAGTTATCATCTTATATCATAGAGATCGGTGAGAGCATCTTTGCCTCGTTTCTCATTAGTGCGAAGTACTAGAACCTACAATTTCCTATTAAGTCTGGTATGTTCTGCGCTTATTTTCATAGTTTTCTGCACCTTCGCGCTGCTATGTTGCTTCCAGGCATTTTAGCTGGAGCTTTGTCTTTCATATTTTCTCATCATTTTCATATATACCATGCTATATATTTACAATATGCCATAATTTTCATTTGAAAATTTACAATAAAGTCACGGCCTTATCCCACATAATTTTGTTTTGTTTTTGCTATATTACTTGGTACATTCACCTTTGTCTTAGAACTGATGAACTCCCTTATGCAGTCACTGTCGTACTGTAGACAGCCTCCAAAAAATATAACCTGCTTACTATGGTCACACGTCACCTGTCTTGAGAAAATATATGTTTTCACAAATACCGGCATTTTTCAGTCCCCAAGGGAGGTTCTGCAGCCGGGTTTGACTGTATATATAAATACCCTAGCACCCACCAATAAATTAAGTAAATTTATGTTCTCTTGTGAAATAAATTGTTTTAATTTTGGTGGGTATCGTCTTGTCTAACATAACGCCTCACTGCTAATCCGCACCTGTATTTGTATTTATAGTCGTATCAGTTCAAATACTAGTCTGACAAGTTTTAATCCCACGGGATTTTCATGGGCAAATTAAGTGCAGTGACAAGTACATTCTTTATCGGAAATCCGTAGAGGACAGATCGTTTACAAAAATTCCCTCCCACCCTTCCCATTACAGTAACTTTGTTGTTTTTTAACATATTTCTGCCGTCAAGTTTAATCTGTTTCAGGGTCACAATGGTGAATCATACTGCTGAACCCTGCCACAAAATGTACTGCTGCACCAAACATGTCACGCCGCTTCTGTAATCTATGGTATATTAGAGAACAAACTCTTTACAGTGTGTGTGTGTATAAACTCAATTTTGCTAGTATGCTTCTGTTGGTACATTTAATCATCATGGAACAATACGGTTGAATGAAACCGGCTTGATTTGTAACTGCATGTATTCATTTATAAACATTCCGAATGTTACTATCTTTTTCTTTTTGGTACTTTGTTTGTTGTTTTTTGTTAAATTTAGTTTGAATTTAAGCACGAAGATATCATGAATTAGTGCGGGTTTACTACACAAAGCGATAGCATGCAGGTTCGTCAAATTCTGGCATTGTATTTGCAGAAATATGAGATGGTCTTAATGTCATTTATTCTGTAAAAAAAACAAAAACAAACATAATTGAAATATTTTTGTAGGACATTTCATTTTTACCAAAATCTGCGAACGAGTCGCTTAAATGCATGAGAACAAATTTGCAGCATTTCGTTTATAATTTTCTTTTTGACAACTAAAGGAAATCTTTAATTCAACATAATCCATATAACAATTTCCTACTACCACACGACCATAAGCAATTCCTCTCTGAAAATCTTTTGATCCGCTCATTTCAAACACTTCATTAAATGTTTCAAATTATTTCATTTATTCTCGGTTACCGTATCTTAGACTTTTTATTATTTGAACAATGTTATTTCAGACCTTATTGTAGCTGTTTCCAATAAGGGTTTTCTACAAAAGACTTT
Source organism: Mercenaria mercenaria (assembly GCF_021730395.1). NCBI lineage: Eukaryota > Metazoa > Mollusca > Bivalvia > Venerida > Veneridae > Mercenaria > Mercenaria mercenaria. The sequence goes on from NW_026463702.1 coordinate 20,073, forward strand.
TCTTTTCGTAACATTACAAACGAACACGTAACATCGCATTAGATTAGAAAATATTAACATAACATTCATAATATTGCAGGAGGAATTTAATGAGTTTCAAAACAAAAAATGCCTTGCGGTTTCAAAACTGTTTTATTCATAAAATTTTACGTTGTCTACTTCAGACTTCTTTCATAAAATCTAGAGAGTTCTTTCAACACAAGTCATTTTAGTACTTTTGTAGATTTGAGAAAACCACTGTACATGTTGAGCAATCAGTTCGAATTATTTTTAATGACTTTGTAGATATGAGAATAGTACTGTTGGGCAATTACCCGGGTAATACGTATTTACTTTGTAGATATGAGAATAGTACGGTTGGGTAATTACCCGGGTAGTACGTATTTACTTTGTAGATATGAGAATAGTACTTTTGGGTAATTACCCGAGTTATACTTCATTACTTTGTGGATATGAAAAAGGTACTGATGGGCAATTACCCGGGTTCTTTTAAATAACTTTGTGGATATGAGAACAACACTGCTACGCAATCAGCTCGGGTTATTTTAGAAACTTTATAAATAAGAATAACTGTTGGGCTATGTTAAATAACTTTGTAATATGAGAACAGCACTGTTGAGGTAAGGAATACCAGTTATTGTTTTTATTGGCTCGTCTGTCTAAGAGTCTAGTAATCGGACAAACTACTTGAGAACTTTTTGACTTATTTTTGCCTTGTTTTCTTTTAGGCTATGGCTTATTCAAAAGACACATTTTTCTACAAAACATGGTAAAATCTGTGTTTGAATTTTATGGCACAATGATTGTTCCATTTGTCAATAAAAGTACTATGAAATGGTAAAGCTTGTGAACCTTTATTAAATATAATACGAGTTCACCAAAAAAATGTACAATTATATTCGTGGCGCCCCAAGTGCAATCAGAATGTGTTTGAAAATGCATTTGTTTAGATAAGTTCTTTCTTTTTAATTTAAGGGCATACTTATCATTGGACAGTTAAATTAATCAGGTTTTCACATTAAGAATTCTTATAATTTATAATAAGACAAGTTTTAAATTCTGTCTTAAAACTCACTATTAAGAGCATGCAGAAACAGTTTAGGTTATAGCTTATAACGTTTCTAGCATTTGTATTAACATCAAAGTTGGAAGAGAACTTATTAAGTGAGATAGGACTAACAATTCTCATGAAACGTGGTTATGAACAACTGTGTCCGTATTTTACTACTGTATCATATTTCAATAAGAGACTTTATATCTACTTATTTATAGTTCAGTATTTTTACATACCCACAATTTGAGGTTTCTTTTACACAAAAAAAAAACCCTTACTATTAATGATTACTTGAGCTTTTTTGAATGTTAAAATTTGTAGAAAGAGCCTTTGGAAGCATAGGACGCAATTAAGCCTGTTTGCTTGAGTCTGTTCACGAGTTAATGGAAAGTGCAACACCCCTCACGCCCCTTACTAAAATGACTTACTCCATAATCCCAAAGGACCAGAAAATATAACAACACCGAGTCCAAGTACGGGAAGACTTTTCACAGTCACCACACGCCACAAGTCTTTTTTTGCTCCACACGTTTCAAATGCTACGTTCAATACTTTACATTGTTTTATTTATTACAGGTTACCATATTTAAAGCACTTAGCTATCTTAAGGTATTAGGCCCATAATAGAGTATCTCCTTTTTGAAGAGTATTCAATTCCTACCATAAACCTACTTTTACTGCAATTTTCAGGGGGCGTATGTTCAAACCCCACTGGGACCAAATTTTTTTTTCCTTATTTTCTTTTTTTTCTAGTAAAATTTTCACATCTATCAATATTTGTTATTGATTTATTGTACAAAAATGGAAAAAAACTGATTTGATAAGCCATTTCTTGCTGTTCAAAGTGATTTTACCTCTGAAACAGAAGGGGTAGAGTTAGACATCTTCAAAAATACTGAGTTACATATGGTAAAAGTTCTCAATTTTGCCTTCATTCTTTAGATTACATATTGTGGAAGAAATTTAGGTAGGTTTTACTTCTGCCCCAAGGTTATTTTTGAATGAAGTGAGCAAAATTCAAAATAGACCCGCAGGATTGAACCTTAATTTTTCAATGTTAGAGTTAGAATTCTGTCTCCTTAAATCCGTTTACTCGAGGCACCCTAGCAAAAATGATATTGACAGTTTTATTTCAAGTTTTCAAAATTTATAAAAAAACGGCACGGTAAAAGTTTTTAAAAATTTGCAACTAAGTGCGAAGCACGGTCAACTGTAAGAATATACCCAGCAAATGCCATTTTTTAAACATTACTGTTATGGGCCTAATACCTTAATTGCTAAAAATGTATAACAAATGGACTTTTTGTACAAACGGATACATTAAATAACATTTAATTGGGAATTATTTACTTAAATTCCAAAAATTCAATCAGTTCCAAAAAATATGTCTCTTAGTGTTTTGCATATTCTCATATTTCAGACTTTGTCCAAATACCAGAGTGGGTTTTTTTCTGCGCTATTTATAAAAATGCATCAGGTCATGCATATTAATTAGTGAAAATAGTCCGGCTACATGCACAATACAGTATTTACAGTAGAATACGGAATTTATTTCTGTCTGCTCCTATTTACTTTAAAATTCAAACCGTATTTTTATTTTAACAGAATTTATACAGGTATATGATAAAACTGTATAATTTACATGACAATGATTACGTTATATCATTCTCTTTGTTCAACACAAAAAAAAATGTTCAATTTGAGTATTTTTTATGTAGAATGGATATATTTTGTGACAAATATTTCGTTTCTGCTAATTTATTTACTTTTTCACACCTTCTCAGATGAACCAGACTGAATGAGAAAAAAGTATCATTTACTGAAAACAACATTGTTTTATTAGGGTCATTTATATATTCCAGCGCCTAGCCTACAAAATATACTAAAATATGACGTTATATAATCATTGATGGGCTTGTATTTAATCAAACCTTACAAATTTGAGCATTGTTTCATCAAACATCAGATGATTCGTTAAGATTATTGTTTATACTTCAGATGTCTAGCCTTTATCTTCTCAAACTAAGCACAAGTACTTCTGATTTCTTCACATATTTATGCCAGATTTAACAGCTAGATGCCAATCTGTATATTGTTTATATTTCAAATTGTCTGGATATAATAGTTATTGTCATAGACAGACAATTTATCCAATTGAATCAACGCTGTATCGTTTTATCACCAAACAATAAAAAGCGTCTTGTCTTTTCTACGTACGGTTGGTTTAATTTCATTTTGGAATGTCTGTCTAGATATATTTGTTGTATTGGAACAGTACTGCATTATAACTGAACTTTGATCTCTGTTTTTGATTTATGTCAAATGTTTGTAATCTACTTTAATCTTTGATATTATAAGATAGGCCTGGATGAATATTTAGCTTTAACTTTGTTTACAAATATCAGTATTGCCAAAAGTCATTACTAAAAAGGAATAAATTAATTCAGAATGTGAATTCTGCAAAATATGCTATGCAAGTGTATACATTATTCTGTTCTAGAACTACTAAATAACAAAGTAATAACAACAGCAGACTTAAAGTGCCGTGTGGTGGCTGGAAAAAGTCTCCTCGTACTTGGAATTTATTATATGTTTCGGTCCTCTAAGATTATGAAGTACATTCATATTTACTGTGATATAATTCCGCATAAGCCGTTGCTAGGACGCGTGAAGGGTGTTACAATTCTCTACTATGTTGTTATTATGTTGCTTGCTTGTGGTCTATGCTTCACAAGGATCTTTTCACAGATTTTATTGCGTCATTTCAGGAATGCTGTTTGTTTTCGATTGGTTTGTAACAATTTCATTTAACAGTGTATCATCATTTGCATTCTTTACCTTCGCCTAAAATGTTTTCGCGAAAACATTTTACTCTCAAACATCCTTTATCTGTCAGTATTGTGACAGTGACCAATGGTTAAAACGTATTGAAATAATATTTTTGCAAGTATAATTTTTTTTAGAAGAGAGTTAATCGTTGCAACGCTTTTGGCATAATTGAGAAAACATTATTCTTGTCGCTTTACAAGCATGTAAGACATATTTTCACCATTCTGTCACTTCATCATTTCCCAGTGTCATATATGTATGTCAGATTTGGTTAAAGTAAGCAGACTAAAAAAGTTCACCCTAATTGTGACCGAGTATCTTTAAACTCACTTTTGGATAGCGAGATATGTTCTATTTGAAATTCTTGAGATAATTGCAATGAACAATATTTAAACATTCTAACGTTTACTGTAGACAACTTTCAAATTTTTTGAAAATTAAAGTATGAAAGCGTTCGGAATTACCTTAAGCAGTGTCAATGATATTTCAGATCTATTGTTATAAAAGAACTTATTCTATTTAGTACAAATAATGAAACGATACGCTAGATAGTTGATAAACGTACATCATAAATGGCTGTGTGCATTGGAAAAATATGAGTATAACTCCTGTTTACTTCTCAGAATAAATACATTGACTTTAAAATAATTCAGTTTTTGTTAAAAGCAGTCTGATAGAATAATTAGAGTAAATGTGACAGATTTAAACAAAACCTTACAAATGTTCTCAAACATGTAACATATTTTGCGAAAGCCGGTAACAGACTTCCAAGAAAACGAATCGCAATAAGTTTATTTTGGTTTAAAATAAAACCTATTTCCTGATTATTTTTCAAATTCTAAGAGCATTACTGAATTCATTTTTGAATTGTCAATATAATCAATGTCTAATTCAGTAATTGTTCATTTTCTTTGCAGAAGTCGTCAGACTTGAGATTAAAATTCTAAAATTAAAAGTTATACGTTTATTTTGTTTCTCAAACCATCCACGTTTCCATCTGTAACAGTGTACCATTCTAATCTAGAAACAAACTGTTATCAAAAGAATACATACAAAAATGAAGTTTTTAAAAAAAGTACTGCAATTTGTTTCTTTATTTTTGTTTTCAAATGTTTCATTCTTATACCATCATTGTTTATTAAATAAATTGTTCGTATTTAGCTTCCTCGTTAAGGCGTTTTTCGTTTTATAATTATTTTTACAGCTTACACGGAACTTGTTTTCTTTTTAATATTTTCTGGACATACTTCCGTTTCCTATTCGCTTTCCTGTTTTACCATAGAAAAGAAAACGTCTTTAGCAAATAGGTGTAAGTTTGGGACTATTTCTTACTAAAAATTTAGACTGTTTACAATTTCCTTCATCAGTACTGCTCCTTCTTCATATATAACAAATAAATACTTTCCGTAGAGTTTCCGTATATACATCTAAATAACATTGTCCTATTTAAACATTAACAGTTTTTCTTACTGTAGGTATGCCAGTCGTCTATTCGTACTTTATGATTTTGCCATGATACACACAATTCTTACAAGTATTGACCGGCGTTGTATGAATGTCTTTTAAAGAAAGAAAAATTGCCTAAGGACATGTAAAGGAAATATACAAATGCCAAAGAAATGTACTTTCTTTTACCGTCCTTAGATCTTAATTCTTACGTAACTGGCTACGCTACAAGGGCAATGAATTCTGTGTCCAAAAGCCCGACAAAACTTACATTTTGACACGTTGCTCGCGGACATTTAAAAGGTCAGCAAAGACATAAATTCAGTTGGAAAGTATCTCAAAGGATTTGCACGTCTTTTAATTACTTATACAACCGCATAAATAGAATATAATTGCCAAGTGTTTGTTAGAGAGTATGATAGTCAAGTTTAAATGACTATGGCAAAAGTCTGCAACTTCCATTCTGACCGAGTTTCTCTGCGATTTGTGGTTACGTAAAGATGACAATTTGGTTTATTCTCTTATTACCGGTTTATTCTCTTATTACCGGTTTTGCGCATTGTCTTTACATAAATAAATCGTCCAACCCATCAGACTTTTTTACATACATGTACGTCGTTGGCTATATTTTAAGTTATAATGTTTTTAGGCAATTAAAACATGGCACTTCGGACAAGTGCACTGAGTCTACAGGAAAGTATAGTTTTATTCTAACTTGATTTTGGACAAATGAAAAACTGTTATTTATGTATGTATGTATGTATGTATGTATGTATGGTATTTTTCTCGAATCAAAGAAAACCAATATTAAAACTTCAGATACTTGTATTTCACATTTTGGTAATATGATTAGTGTATTTTTTGGTTGACTAAAATTTGACATTGGCTGAAATCCTTTTATTGGACATGAGTCATAACAAATTACTTTCCTCACACATCAAACCCAACATTAAAACTGCCCACCGCATTAGCGAAGTGGTTATTTTTGTGCGGATCTATTTTCTAGTCGTAATAACCCGTTTATAGGTACTCAAAAATGAGTCTAGCTAATGAATATCGTGACATCTGTACACTAAAGGGAGTTGGCTAGGAACTTACCCCCAATAAAAACCTATATGTAGCTTATTACAGAAGTACGTAAGTAAATATACGTTGAATCATTGACTTTTAGTTGGACATTGTGTCATTTTCTCTCTTTCTAATGCCTATTTGTGGAGATAATAATATGTAGGCAATAAATTCACATTTGGAAAATTAGTTGTAGTTTTAATAGTTTACTGTTTGTTCTACCAACTGGGACATTTTTCAGTTGTTTTCAACTGAATCCGATGATCAGGTCGGAATGACGTCACTTCCATTGCAACCGATAATGCAAATATCGAGGAGGTGAAAGCAGAACCTAGCGACTCGTAGCGATTAAAATAGCGGTGTGGGCTATGATGTTCTTTCAAATAAAATAGATCAAAGTACTTTGTTCATTTAGTTGATTTTATTATCTGCAGTCCCTATGGTATATATTTTTAAAGCTTTTGTCAAATTATACCGGAAATTATTGATTTATCAGCATGTCAAAACGGTCTGGAAGATGTGACATGTTGTGTATTGTCAAATCTCCGGCGCTCCGGATAATGTTTTACAAGTTTCCAAGTTTATTCAACATTTTCTCACTTATTACTGTACGTATAAAAAAACATAGGAAAAATACGTAATAAATGATAAAGAAAATATTAGATTTTGTCACGCAAATATGAGCGCAAAACGACGAAAAGAAACCTAGATCTCATCAAATACCGGATAACATAGCATTATTTTTTTAACTATTCATAAAAGATTCTAAAAATGGTCTTATTATAATCACGAAGAATGAAATTTAAGAAATTTCTTATAATAAGCTGATATTTTTTCAAATGGTCTTTTACTAAAACTAACTCTGTGTAATATATTCTTATATTTGTATGTTAATATAGTTGTCAATGTACATTTAGTATGAAAGTCATAGGAATAAAGTTGAAAACTGACACTTTATTCCACAGTATATATTTTTATTGCCATTGATTGCTAAAAACGTTTCTCCAGTCAAAAATTATTTTGATGAAATGTTTTACGGTTTCAAATGGATTATAAGTTCGTGCATATGTAATTAGGGTTATTAAAGTGAAATTAACCCCGTTCTCAACTGACACGAAAATAACAATGTGCATCCAACAGTCACACTTCCAAATATCATAAGATCCTGAATGCATACATCAAAGAGGTAAGACAGGAAATTACCATAAGGCCCTGAATGGGTACATCAAAGGGATAAACAAGACATTAATCTCTTAATTGGTCATTAGGAACTGGTCAAAATTGGTTTTTATTAATATAACACGTACTAACTGCACGTTTCCATAGCGATTTAAGTGACTTTTGATTTAGGCAACTGGAATGAATGCATTTTGTGGTATGCGCAAGCAGTCTATTGTGACAGCCTAACACTTTACAAAAAGTAAAAAAACAATGAGAAATATAATGAAAATGACTTCAATGATTATAGATAAGAAACCTAAATATTGCATGAAAATTATCGTTCACTGCTTAAAATAATTGATAAATTACAAAACAGCGATACTTTTGTTAGATGTTTTGGTTTAAGCCATTATTTTATTAATATGTACTGATCTGACAATTCGTGAAATGTGGCTAGCATGCAGGTTTGTTATATTTCCATTTGTAACACCGTGGATGTTTTTTTTTTTTTACTTTTAAACAATTGTTACATACAAAAAAATCACTAGATATTGGTACTGTTATACTATTGTGATCTTAGTTCTGATATTGCCTGACACGCTCCGAGGGAGAAAAAAATCCCTTTTCACATATATATTCTGGCTAATGAAGCTTTATGACACCTGTCATTAAATCTTACAAAACTGAATTTAGATCAAAGGTGTTGATTCACTTAAACTTGATGTGACTGAATCATCTTTGACACTACAACATAAACTAACCTGGCATTAAGAATTATTTTTAATGCCAGGCTTCAAAATGTAGAACGAGGACAGTGAATGTACGTGTGAATGGAGAAACCCAAATATTTTTTATAAATTTAAAGGAGCTTAGATTTATCGAATGATAGTTTTCTTCGAGTACGTCACAAATGTGAATATACTTTACAGTGGCTGTGCCGCATACACGGATCTATTTATAATGACGGTCTATGTTGAATAGATCTATATCACGTCTGGAACCAAGGAAACGAAATATTTCTTTCTCGGAAGTGATTACTGAATCATCCAGCAGTATTACAAATCATTGACATATAAATATTGCCCGAAATGTAACTTAGGCAAATAAAAACGACGAACTCCAGTGAAACATGCAACGCTTTCCAAATACAAATTGGCGTTTACTTTCGCCTCCGCTTGTTGCTATGCAACGCGATGAGCTGAAGTGCCCGGATATCCGACCTGATCAACTGTGAACAAACAAGTTCCTGTCAGAAGTTTGACAATTTTCGAGGAAATATATATTGTTATCATTGAGAAAATATGCGAAGCTCAGATTAAACAGACATTTAGGATAGTGTGGATCATTTGTGCAATAATAATAGCGATTCAGATGCTTGGAAGTGGATGAAAAAATACATGCATTGCTTGTAAACTTAAAGGTCAGTTGTAAACTGCAAACAATTTCGGATAAGAATAAAACGAGACATGGGGGTGTATAATATGTGATTGGTTGGTTGTATTATCTTGATCAACACATATGTGTACAATTTTGTGTCTCGTTGCCTGCAGCCTACAAAGAAATTACATGAAAGCAATTTCTATCACACTGAAAGAAAATAAATACGGTAAGTTCAAGTTATTGCTGATTATGACGAGGCACATATCTCTCAAGATTATTCACACATACCTATTTACAACCCATTCTGTTTGACTGGCTAAAATGATAATACTTAAAACACATTTTTTTATCTTCAATATTTATAAATGCTGTAAGGCAATTCGAAAGTTCTTATGGTGTTATCGCCAATGTTCAAAAGTTGAATTATGAAATAATCATTAATCAAGCAATTTCATATTAGCCTAGTTATTTGTCTTAGGGCAGTCGTATTAATACGACAACCCTGGGACAAATAACAAGGCCAATATGAAATCGCTTGATTGATATCAGTCGCGATAAAATACAGAACTTATCATATTAAGCGTGGTCACCTTTGAGTCTGCTGGAACAGGGTATTGGTGGATCAGAATAATTAGTCTGCATATTTACCGTATGATCTTGAAAGGAATATCTCACCGTGTCTAATTATTATATGGTGCTTATTAATGTGGATACCGTTATATTATCTCCAAGAGCTTGAAGATGAGCTTGCATCTGTGTAGAACCATCAACCATTCGTTAGCCAGCTGGATGGCTTCCTCACATTAGGAATTCAACGCCCCGAGCGAGGCTCGATGGGGGAAAGTGATTTGAAGTCAGCGACCTTAACCACTCGGCCACGGAGACTCCTGGTAAAACATGTAAATGATAGAATATGTATGTCTTTAGTGTGAGTAAGTCAATTTTTTGCGGATTTAGCAGATCTTTCTGCTATATCAGATGAACAAAAATGCCCTTATTGTTTTGTATGTCTATCATATGAACTGGGAAATTTTTTACATGTTTTGTTTCAAAAAATGCAATGTTAGAACACAATACAGGAAACAACTTTTCTCAATGAAATGTTGAACCAACTATAGTAGGCTAAAACGTTTTACGTTTAGACCAGACAACTTCACAACAGAGTTATTGCCTGTTGTTTTAAGGATGATAAATGTTGCTGCAGCCCACAGTAAATGATTATTACCTTTCCTCATAATTTACAAAACAATCAAATGAGACTGTATCCAGAAGGTTGTGTGTGGTTTTTTTTTTTTTTTTTTTGGTTTTTTTTTTCAAACAGAATGACCAATAAATTAGAAATAGTTTATTTTAAGGATAACAATCTAGCGTTACGTTTGTGTCTACAGAGTAACGGAGATTGTTTTTTTTTTGGAGTATGTATCCATCTTTCATGTAAAGCTAGTTCATTTTAGCATAATTCTCACGCAACACTTATATGTGTGCCAGTATCTTTCTAATTACTTACTTAAAACACATTTAGGAAACTCTGTTGATAACGAGATGTCAAAATATGAGCAAGATCGGATTACGCCATCACAACATTTTATTAATCTCAAAACGTTTTATGATATACTTTTCTGTTAAAATGAAAATTAACTAGTTCGAAAATTTCAAGACGTAAATGCACTTTTTTGCGACTTTTTAAAATGGGTTATTGCAGTAAATAAACAAAAGCACATGATAGCCAAGTTTATGTTATTGAAATGTTAGTATAACATTGACAAACGAATTTCTTTGACTATCTTTTTTCCAGTGAACTTTTTATAATTATTTTTGAAGATTGAAAAGGCAACACTATCTGGCTATTTTTTATTAATGGGACAAGGATGAAAAGAAAGAAATTTGCTTAATTTTCATAGGGAGAATGAGATATTGACCCCAACTGAACTGTCTTTTTCTTCAGATATATCTGCTATGGCGCTAGGTGTAAATATTGACCCTTTTGTTCGTAAATGGCGAAAATAAGAGTAATATACGGTATATATAGACGTCAAAAAGACTTTAAAATAATTCAGTTTGTCAAATTTTCAGCTTTTAAACATTTTGTGTCTGATTTTAGGAAATTTATTACACGTCTAAAGATAACTTGACGATTGCATTTTAATAACCACCTTGCTAATTCTAAGCGATACAAAACGTTTTGTTCAATATGCTATATTGATTTTCTATTCTTAATAACTGAAATTAAATTAACATGCGGTTTATTATCCCCTGCCGTTTACACAGCGCCATTATTGTTGTCTTACCTGACCTGAGTTTAAAGGTGGAATTTCACTATATCTGTTAACATTTCTACCATGTTCTTTTTTTATCAAATACAAAAACGGACGGACGGATGACACTAAAACTATTTTCACCCGCATTCGGCAGGGGAAAATAAACCGATATAAGATATCAGGGCAAGTAACGAACAATGTAGAGTGTAGTATGTAGTCTTTCAGGTATATTTTGGTTGTACATGTATATCATACTGTTGATAATTGTTGAGAATTTATTGATTTGTTTTAAATCAAGTGTGTTTTCGTGTTGTTTAAAAAAAGCTTCTTTATTATGAAAATAACTGATGATAAGAAAAAAATTTTGAAAACCAGCTTCCTATCGAAAATTTTATCCGGTTTTCGTGATGAGTCCATAACTTCTGAACATTGTTCGAAAACAAGCTAATATTGCTGGAAGAACATAAAAACAGACTATGAAAACTCAAAACACGTAAGCTGTCAAAACACGTTCTCAATCAATTACGCCAGAAATGAGTTAAAAAGCTTAACTTAGACTCATATGGACACAGCATCTGGTTCTTCTGCTCTTCATTTGGTTGAAAAATCCTCTTGGCAACAAGATAATTATGTCGTGGCTACGAGGTAATATGTCTTGGCAACGACATAATATATCGTGGCAACCTTAAATGGCATAAGGCTTAGGACACCTATAGGCAAATACCTTTTAAAGAGAGTGGAGTACTGAGGCCCATTTAGTAAAAAGTAAAGGGTTTCATAAACATCATTTTAAGTAAATTTATTTTAACTAATCGGCTATTCTTAGAATCTGAGGCGAAAACAATAATATGGATTTGTCATGCAATTGAATAACTGACAACCTTTTGAAGTGTTAAAATTATATCCTATGAAATGAATCTGTTGTAAGACAGAATTTAAGATGAAACTTACAAACTTTTGTAAAACAGGTCTTGATTAGTTTTTTTTAAAACAGTTTAAGGCAATATCAATTCATGAAACCATACAGGGACATTATTCAACATGTGAAGTTGAGCACCTGGGGTCGCTCTGCAAGACCAGCATTTGAAGTTGTGAACCTAGGATTTATTACGGGATTTAAACCATTTTCTCCTTCCTACACCCCCCTACATTCCCTTCATGTACCACACAATATGTTTTTACTCCTTCAGTTTCTTTTATCTTTTGTTTCTTGACGATGTTTTGTATTATCGCAACCCCTACCCACGGTAATATGACAGTTTATTTAGTCCTGCATCGTCAACAAGTAACATATGACCTACTCTGACAGTAACTGTGGGAACCAGTGTCCTACAGGCACACATCTAGATGTTGCTTTTTAGGTAAAGAGAGTAGATGGAATGAAGGAAGAATATTTACTCATTGACTTAAACAAAATTTGTACAGGAATTATACTTACCAAAAGAAGTTCATAAAAAAAAAACACCCCTCAGCTTTTGGATTAATTGAAGCGCGAATATTTCAAATGTTGTTGTTTTCTGAGAAATTAAAACGAAGTGATTGGATGTGGAACTTTTATGTAATCATGTATAATTATAAGTAAAATATTTTTTCTGATAATGCACTTGTAGTCGGTATGTTGGTCAAGGTCACAGAGGACAAACTTTAGTGAGTTATTAAATTATACATGATTTACTTTTTGATACATCTGCTCCTTTGACAAATGGAAGTGGTTTTGATAACTTTATTCCGCCAATCTGCTTGCGTATTTATCTTTTGAATTAGAAATATAACGATCGCGTTAGTATTATATTATATTATATTATATTATATTATATTATATTATATTATATTATATTATATTATATTATATTATATTATATTATATTATATTATATTAGACTTATTATACATGTTATAGGGCAGATACACCTGTCGTTTACCTTTCCTTTCCTATAACAATATAACTTTCACAATATATTATGATAAGTGCACATTTTAAGTATCCGCAAACAAAACTTTGGCATTTTTAAACATACGTAAAGAAAAGTGTAAATTTATGAAAAAGTTCTTGGAAATTTTAGAAACTTCTATTCATATTAAAGTCTAAGTGTATAATTATGTATCCGTTGCGTATGAAAATGAAAGTGGTGTTATGTCTTAACCTAAATGTAAAATAAATCTTTTAGACGATTAGTTTTAAGTTCCTGTTTCAGCATTTACGACAAATGCCGCTTCCGGTAGGGGTCTAGTCTTATTAGGAAAAAAAGGTTATTGTAATATTAAATTTTGTCAAACTGTACTACATATTGCTGTAAAGGATATTATAGGCATAAGAATTTTTAAAAGAGTGTTTATGCAATTAGTTATAGCAAATTATTTTTAACAGTGCATGCAATGTAAGACAACGCATAATCTTCATGTCATTACAAATAACCTACCATCTAGAGTCAGGTTTCATGACAAAAATGTACTTTGAAAGTAAACAAAGGATCTAGGAGGATGTGAAAATGTAGTGTAGTGACATCAAGTTCATGATAGAAAACAGATTGAAAACTGCACTATAACTAAACTTTTATAGAAAAAAAAAATTGAAATTAATCATTATGAGTGACACTCTAGATCTAAAGGCAATTACATGTTTTGCTTTTTTGGTGGCTTTAAAACAAATCATACTTGCTTAACTAATAGGTTTTGATAATATTTACTAATTTCATTACATACTCAGAAAGTATTATGCAAAAATTTGCTCGTCTAATCAACTTATAGATGGCGCACTCGTCGTCCTTTTTAAGAGAAATCTGCAAGACACTGGAAAACAGAAGTGTCTACTACCTATCTGGGCCTGTAGCATAGACCGGAAAAAGAACTTTTTTAAAACGGGAAGCAAGGTTAATGTAGGAGGGTGCCAGATCCGACGAATACGAGGGGTGTTCGAAAAGAAATGCAACCAATCTTCGCATTTCTTCACCTTTAGTGTCAGATAAAGGATAGGAGTACATTTGTAAAGATTGACGTTTTAGTTATATTTAAAACAAATTTCACCGGAATTTCCCCTAGTAGGCAGTGGAACTAAAATACAAACTTCTAGAAGAAACAACATATTTTAGATATATGTGTAGTCAACCGAAACAAAGTGCACAGTCTGAAAGAAATAATTAAAGCATTTTCTGAAAAGTAGTTAATTGAGCCGAAAAAATATGATCATTGTTAAAATATTTGGGGAAAAAATGGAGACAACTCTGCTAAAACTATTGTAGGATTATATTGACTTTGTAGCTATTATCTCCTGAAAACATGCACTTTGTACCTCTACATATGGAGAAAGCATGCATAATTACTACAGTGGTCAGTAATATGAAAAGAAAAGTATGTAAAGATCAAATCAAGAAATGCCTAGGGAAAAGTGTGACATTAGTGTAGTGAAATTTGGCAACAAACAGACGACTTTTTTTAAAGTTAAAATCCCCAGAAATTTACTAGGTATAATTTGAGAAAGAGCCTGGAAAGAGAACGATCTCTGCAACCTATGTATGTGCGTCAAAGTATGGGGAAATATCTAGAAATATAAGAAAATTAAAGAAAACAATTTCAGAAATGTTAGATGCATAAATGTGTTATCCAGTAAGCGGGTAGCATAGATAGATTATTTTTCCAATGCATTGATATAACATGGACAGGATTAGGAGTGACAAACGGTGTTCACTCAACAATTTCACTCTACAGATTGTCTCTCTTGTGTAAAAAGGGTTTAGGGTAAGGTACTATCACTAGCAACAAAAGATAGATTTGACAGCTGAATTAGCACAGACGTTATAAACCTGTACTCGAACTCCATCATTTAACAGGTGTTCTCCTTTATATACCAATATTATATTAAATGCAGGTCGCATTCCTGTTGCTTATTTGTTCATGTTGTACATTTCCATTTCTTGTTACATACGGATCGTAATCGGGGAATGATTCATGTCAAACATACAAATTTAAATTTACTGGTATATACAGAAAATCCTCACAAATTTCACTAATAAATGTAACAGTTTCTTCTGAGGTTCAGATTTTTTTCATTTATGCGATTTTGTCAAAATTTGGTGGTCGACATGCAAAAGTTGTAGATGCGAGGTACAAAAGTGCAAAGCTTGAACACTATTTAATTTTATAACCAAGATAAAACATTTTATGTTTCAAGTGTGTTAGTTCTAGTGCTTTAAGTTTGTATAAACATTCTTAATTGTTTTTCAAAAGAATTAACTTTATTACAATAACAAAGGCGATGTGGATCAGAAAGTATATTATATTTTAACGGCAGCTGCTTTAGCTAACGTCCTGGTTTTAAGGCATTTATGTACTTGTCGTTGCATTTTTGAAGCAACCTTTCTGGTATATCTTTCCACTATAGTTTTTATTTGTTGCGGGCCTACTTTGCTATGTATGGCTCTGGCCGTGTTTACTGTGCTCTGTGCTTCCGGGAAATTTACACTTACCTTTTATTTTTATTTATTTATTTATTTTATTTTTTTGGATGGATTTTCAACATATCAAAAGTCCTTCATAAAAACGAAAACGTACCACGTCATTGTTATATTAGAAGCAACCGAAACACATCCTTCTTTAGTTTTGCAGTGGAGCGTACAGAATATATCTATACGTCTACATCGGGTACTCTCATCATTCACTGTGTGGATACTAGTATCACAACAGCATAAGGGTATTTCCTTTATATTATAAACAAGTTTGAAAAAGTAGACAGATCTAGATTGAAATCATGAAAACATTGCACTTAATTTATCCAGTAATTGCTGTCAGTGTTTTAACAGGCACAACTGGTAAAGCAGCAGTGCGACCGATTCTAGGGGCAGTAAAGGAAGTAATATCGTTTGGATTAGATGTATACTCCTTTTTCGACTCTATCTTAGGAAAGGATGAGACACACAGTACCCCCGCACCTATTGATTATGACAGGATAATCAACAGAATTTCGGAGAGAATAAAATTGTCAACAGAAACCATTGTTTTCAAAATTGAGCTGCAGGCGTATCTCTCAGAATTACGAAACGTTGCTCTTACTGTCGAAGAACTTCTTGCAGAGATGGAGCGCATTGTCCAAGCTAGAAATAAAGACAAAAGAGAAGCGTTGCAGAGTCTATTTCGCAATAATTTTGAGAGGCACAAAACTGAAATTTATAAAGTTAAACGCCTGCTAACTTTCAGTGTCGATGTATCAGGAATATCAGGGACATTGCTGTCACTTATTGCCAAAGAATTAAAATGCGGGATCACTAGTCTCGAAGAGTTTCAAGATTATTATATGGCACTGGTTTCGGATGTAGTTGCACTGGCTCTATTAAATGAAAGACTCTCAGAGATAAGTCTTTATAATGAAACAATTGATTCTTGGCAAACAGCAATAAAATCTCTGTTTGATGACATGGAAGCACAGAAAAGCGATTGTAAAGCAAAATTCTTTGAATTAGCAAAAGACTTCAGTCGCATCAATGATCCCGCGGAGCTTCTTGAAAATTTCCAAAATAAATACTCATACCTGGACACTGACGTTCTATATCTTAGTGGAAGTTATTGTGTGTGGAGTCTAAAAGCTTATGATAAAATATTAAAGAAGGTGAAAGATAATACTATGACTTTTGCTTTTATGAGTGGCAAAGAGAATGTGCAATCTTTAACATCAAAGCAGTTTCAAAAAGTTGTATCAGTGGCAGAGTTTGAGAACTGTTTGGACGATACGGATACTACCAAGGTCATATCTTACTTTGATGGTTTAGGCAAAGATCTAGTATTTTGGCTAATGTATCCACAAGAACAGGCTGCTGAATTCCAGATTTTGCTCGATCAAGGTAATTTGTCAAGACGTCATTTTACAAATAATACTTTTATGTATGTGACAGTTAGTAGAAAAGAAATATACACTAGAACTTGATATTTGATTATTTTACCAGAATTAAAATAAAGTCCAAGGTTTACTTGTTATAACAAGGAAACATCAGAATAGCTTCAGTGAAAATTTATTGAAAATTTAAATTTTACTGTTTTTCATCTAAACATCAGTTGGGTCTTGTAATAGTAAACCAACCTTTATAGAATTCCTGTATCGACTACAAACAATTGTGAACTAAGGTAAAAGTGAATTTGAACAAAGATATATGTACATGGATTTTTTAACACATTTGGCTTCCAAGCCCATGTCACATTTTGGTATTGTTTTTGTTTGGTCTATAACGTTGTGGGCACAAACATTCATCGAAACAAAGCTTGCAAAGCCTGGAACCCTGGGTCAAAGGTCTGTATTCCACTGAGAGACCTAAGATGCTAGGTCATGTCTTGTACCTGCTTTTGCTATCTATGAGTAGATACCAAAATAACTTTGCACACACTTTCACCAGAATGACAAAGTTTAGCATACAATGTTTAGACAACAAGCTTAAACGTCAAGGTCACATTGAGACGTCACAAATATTACGTTATTGTTCCTGTCCTGTCTGCAAATATTTTCACATATCGATAGGTATAGAGAATATTAGGTTACTGTCTTTAAACTGAATTAAGTAAGTTGAAGAAAATATCAAAGACGTGGCTGAAATCGAGACTATTATGTTTTCATAAAAGAACCTAATAAATTTACACTTATAAAGCTTTATAAAGACAATAGCCTAATGTTCTATCTATCCTACCTAATACCATTTTTGATTAACATTACCCACTTACCAACTAGGTAAGTGTATGTCTTAAACAATAATCTAAAACTTAATACGCCATTAATTTAACTGTTTGGTAATTTCAAATAGCTATTAGAATCCATAACATTATAAAATAAAAGAGGAAAAAACTAAAACTTATATATCTTTTGTATCCGACTTCTGTTAACTGCTAAACATAATTTGATAATTTTGATTTGTTGCCAAGTGAAGTTTAATCCGAGTTTCAATTGGAAGTCGGATACCCATTCTCACCTGGCAAACGTTAGGCCTTGAGTAAATCTATACAAAACAAAAAACGCCGCGCTTGAAAGAATACAATAGATAATAGTTTCCTTGGCAATCTGATTCAATAACATTCCGTCTAGATGCAAAATTCCTTGATTTACGTGCAGAAATCTAAAATCCTTGCATAAACGCTTTGGATGTGTCACCCTCTGTTTCCTTGAGCGATTACGCTATAAATCTTTTTGGGGTAATTGCAAATATATTTTTGTAAAGGTCTCACATACCTAATAAAAGCTTGTTTATAAAAATCGTTGCACAAATTTGTCTTTCAGTACATGTTCACGAAAATAATATTCGAAAAAATAAAGCAAAAAAAAGAAGTCAGGCAAAATTTTATTTCCTTACTGACCTTATAAGGCCTAAAAAAAATTATTTGTTTCCGGTAACATGCTCAAAAAAGTTAGGGTAGGTAGGTCGGAAATTTTTTTTTTTTTTTGGATTTTTTTTTTTTATTAAGGGAGACTTTTCGGAAATTATTTTTGTGTCAAAAAATGAATACAAATAAGGGGATTGTGCCTTTAGAGCATCAGGAAGTGGATTTCTAACATCACTGACCATGTTTAAAGCATAAAAAGTGCAGTTTTGCAAATTTTTGTCAAAAAGTTGAAAAAAAATATTCTCCAAGGCCATAAAAACATTTAGGGTAGGGCCAAAAATTTAGTGTAGGTCGGAATAACGGAAACAAACAATTTTTTTACGCCTAAGCATAATATTAACATCCCTAGATTGTGTTCTTTGTTTTGCATGAAGGTATGGTACATTTAGTAACAGGAGACAAACATTCTTATTGACAAGTCGATAAATATTTGTTTCTAATCTGTAAATTGCTCTTCATCAAAAGGAGATTTTGTATTGCTAAGCAGTCTTCCTTCACTTTGTTAGGGTTGTATAATATTGTTTTTAAAGAGTCGAAAGTACATTGGTAAAAATATCAAAAATGTAAATGTAATCATTGTAAGAAGTTTTATATGAAATTACCGCAACAACAACTTTGCCCAAGCAATCCGTTATGAAATATTAGAAGCAGACTTAACTCTCTGCGAAAGGTCAACAGACGTTTGTATAATACCTTAAAGCGGCGAAATTCGTGTAAATGTTACCCATGTGGTAGGTGCGCATGACGCCCATACCTACATGTGTACACTTTTTAAAGTTAATATACTGCTAATGACACATGGACTCATATGTTAAATTGTTTCAGATTCAACTGCGAGTAAAATAACCACTGAAACAGACGGCATCAAATACACGACAATTGTTTACTTACGAACGCAGGACCACAGTACCAGCGCATTCATCACCCCTGATGATTTCGATGTGAAATTTTATGAAAAGGATGTAACGGTTGATGAATCCTCTGGTTTAAAGGCATGGCAGGTGTTCTTTATAATCTGTGGTTCATTTCTTGCGTTCCACTTTTTGATTTGCATATGTTTTTGTTGTTTTTACTGTTTTTTTCGGGTTGTTAAACAACTGAATATGACAATGTATGCGATTTCTCATATTATAGCCTGTATAGCCTGTATAGCCTGAAACACAGTGATCTGGTTTTATCTCATTATGTTATATTCGATAAAAACAATGGTTGCATGTTTATGATAACATCATTTCACCATTTTTTGTAAATATTGTATATAGATATTTTATGATCTTTATGATATTGGCGTAAATGTTTGTCAACAAAATCAAATTATCGAGTTTTCACTATATATTCCAACCTCGTAAGGTGTTTACATTTACCTGTTACATCAAATTTGTTTACAAGAAAAAATATTTTAAGGTATCGAATAAAACGGATTTTGGAGATTAATCATACCTATGGTATAACATGTTCTTCTCAGATTTTGATATAATTTATTGTTACACTAAAACACATATTGTTATTCATTCAAGAATAAAAGTGAGACTCATAAGATAAAATGTCAAATATTTTAAAATTGCCATAAGGAAATGAATTTTATGAAACTGAGGTGATAATTCGCGAGAAGGAAGAAATTTATACTAACAAATAGGATAAGTGTCAAGACAAATAATAAAATACTAATCGTACTGTGCGTTTTATAATTTGGAGAAAATAGCGGGATGTCTAGCTTCTAGCTCCTATCGTAGCGGAGAAATAACAACGTTTTAGATACCTGATTCATATGCAGTATTCTAACTTGTGATTTGCATGGTCATATCATGGTTAAATAACAACAAAATGGAGTGCGATATCAAATCCTTACATTCCGTAGGAGCTGTTATTGGAATGCACATTACTTTTATGTTGTTTTTCCCTTAATTGTATATTCTATAATTGTCCACGTAATTTTATCACATATCTAATATGCTTCTGGTGTATCACTGGCGGTGTGTTATCATTCTTATTGCATTCATATAAAGGATATTTTGTTTGTATATATTATAATATCATACATATACCTAGTGATAACAAGATGCAATATAATCACAAGTTATAAAAGACACTTGTTTGTTTCAGTGTGATAAAGAAATATATCGTCACCGATAAAGGACTCACGAGGGCGAAGCCCCTGTGAGTATGTTGTGATGTAATGAAGGAATAGTTGTTGTATTTTTACGAGATACTTTCAATGTACCGAAACTTGTTTGCTTGTGTGTATGTCTTGTTATCTTTTGAGATATAATGATGGAATAGTTCTGTAAATCTGGATTGTATATGTAAATGTAAATATATCCTTGTGTTTACACTGCTTGTATTTATCCCATCCTATGTATACATCATGTAAACTGTGGTCGTCGTGGATCTATTCACTTTTGAAGGCGTACAACTAAATAATATGTTCGCATGCCGTTTTTTTTTGTCTGTAGTCTACAAATAATGAACAGTTCAACTTCAAAATGGAAACAAAAACAAAAATGCACCATGCAGACATCGCTCAATGGGTCACATTTGATTACATACGTCACATTGGCAGGACGTTGCTATTCAAACAACTGCCATTAGCTGTCAATTTTGTCGTTTCAGAGATCAAAACTTTAGAAGGACTTAACTGTAAAACGCAGATCTGTCAGGTCATTTTGTCAAGATATTTACAGATTCATTCGAAAACAAACGATATATCAAGACATTGAAATAAAAAGAGCGTTTGAGGGACAAAGATGTTTTGTTGAATACTCTGGAGAAAGATACAGATATTCAACTATTTATTAAGGAAAGTTGATTTAGAAAAACGTGGTCTGCTATTTGTACCAACTCATTTAAAAGGCGTAATGACAGAGGAAATATATGTGTATGTCTTATGTTTGAAAGACATTGAGATTCAATATGGTATTTCCTCCAGAACATAAAAGCCATTTGGGGCAACAACTATGAAAAAAGATGAAAAGTTTGACCAGACGCATTTCTGTATCCAAATGAAATTTTGAGTATCTTAGTCTACAAAAGGCACACTTCTCACAGTTTGTAAACGTTTAAAAACTCATTTTTTTTCGGAAATTTTGCATGCCAAAATTTACACATGAGCAATGCATTTTGGTCTTAAAATCAAACACATCTTGAAATTATCGCGGCTATCTTTTATCAAGTAATAGGGATATGTTTTCTGTATTTGTTTATCAATCACTTTTCATGAAATGAAGATTATCTTTTGCATTAGTCCAAAGCGTTAACCATTTCATTCTTTTCTATATTCCATTACACTTTCATTTATATTCCAATAACAGTAAGAACAATGATTGTCTTTTTCTCCATTTTGAACAATTGCTTTTAGGTTAACTGTTATGAATTTTACACATATTTGCTATAAAACAAGAAAACAAATCAACATGTATAAGTATCATCAGTATTTGTCTGGAAATAATCAAGTAAATTTCCAAAGTTTTAAGGCATGTCTTTGATTGGAAAAATTGTTCTGTCGGCACTCGGTTTGGACAAATAGTGATGACATTGTGTCTGTATCTTTAGCAAAGAGCACAATAGAATCGACACTTCATGCACAAAAATTGCAACGCGTGACGGTCGATTTTTCCTCGTCCGTTTTTTAATAAGGCTTTTATTACATATCTATTTGTTTTGTTTTACTGAATTTTATTAATAAACACTCATTTTCTCTATGGCATTTTTGTACTTTGTATTGCATATTAGTCCAGGACCATACATATATCAATGGCTATTTATGTTATTCTATTCAAATAAAGTCATTATAATATGACCGATTTAAATTCAGACCTGGAACCAACCCTCCTTCTTACATAAAAGTACACGCCCTTAGACGTACACTGGTGTCCGGGCCCATTTACGTTATGATACCTACAACGACGTTTTTCGCAGAAGTACTCGAAAATACCTTCCTCATTCCATAACAAAGAGCATCCTTGAATGCATGAATTTACGGCCTATTTATATTTTGATACGTAGAAGCATAATTTAGCGTGACCAGCTTCATAGAAGAATTTTAAAGTTTTCCTCATTTGACAAAAGATGAACATCCTTGAAGATATCGCCTTACTTACGATAAAGTACAAATAAATAGTTTTACATATAAACGAGAACATGTCTGGAAAAAAAGACTGCGAATTTAAAGCCTATTTATAGTTTGATACCTAGAAGCATGATATAGCGAAACCAGCTACCAAGAAGGATTTTAAAGTTTTCCTCATTTAACAAAAGATGAACATCCTTGAAGATATCGCCTTACTTACGATAAAGTACAAATAAATAGTTTTACATATAAAAGAGAACATGTCTGGAAAAAACGACTGCGAATTTAAAGCCTATTTATAGTTTGATACCTAGAAGCATGATATAGCGAAACCAGCTACCAAGAAGGATTTTAAAGTTTTCCTCATTTGACAAAAGATGAACACCCTTGAAGATATCGCCTTATTTACGTTGAAGTACAAATAAATAGTTTTACATATAAACGAGAACATGTCTGGAAAAAACGACTGCGAATTTAAAGCCTATTTATAGTTTGATACCTAGAAGCATGATATAGCGAAACCAGCTACCAAGAAGGATTTTAAAGTTTTCCTCATTTGACAAAAGATGAACGCCCTTGAAGATATCGCCTTACTTACGTTGAAGTACAAATAAACAGTTTTCCTGCATGCTTTATGGTCTACCCGTATACAACTAACCTGTATCTAACCGAGACAGCATTTACATGCGTGATCAAAGTAATTCGGTGATGATTCAACGAGTGAAACAGGATGGGAATTGAAATACTTAGTATTTATAAAAGAGAACATGTCTGGAAAAAAAAGATTGTGAATCTAACGGTTGTAGCATTTCTTGTTTCTTAAAGCATTTTACAGACATCATTCTACTGTAGTAACCACTGATTCTTTTCCACTCATCCATATTTGATTTACAAATGTATTATACGCCGCATCCACCTAGCGAACCCTTGAATTATAGATTTATTGTATAGAAACAACTTGATAACTTGGCATATACTGTGTGCCCAATCACTTGATCGCGCTACGTCATTTTGAGCTCGAACGTGAACGTGTAAAGGTAAACAGAAATTATTAATCAGGACGTGTTTTTATTCAATATAATGTGTTAATATCATGCACACGATTCGAAACCTATTTGAAAGTGCTACCCCTGGTACTACGGTTTCCCCACCAAAACCTTCTCGTTTTAACGCTATTCCTGTTCAATTGACTTGCAGTGAGACCACATCGGAGCGCACAATGAAAACGAGAAGGTTTTGGTGGGGAAATCATAGTGCCGGGGATAGCACTTTCAAATAGGTCTCGAATCATCGAATCATATTGAATAAAAAAACTTACGCCTTGATTTATAATATTTGTTTACCTTTCCACTTTCAATTTCGAGCTCAAAATGACGTAGCACGATCACGTGACTGGGTACACTGATATACACCTTTTACAGTGGTTGAACATTACTTGTCAAATCAGTATAACTAAGCTTTAAAAAAAAGCAGAATGTGAAGAGACCCTTAAGGAATGTCGATACTTTATTCTTCAAATATGACATTCCTTCCGGTTTTGATGAAACTTAGTCTAGCTGTAGCACTATGGTTCCTGTTTATCTTTCCGTCGTCTTGGCAACAGTACAGTATCAGTGTTGACGTCACAAACGCCGCAATTTGGGGCACCAAAACGCTCAAATACCGCCGTTATCAGTCTTCTAAAATATCTTATTACGATTTAAAATCAGCGAAACTTCACACTTTGAAACTTTATTTAATTCTTATAATGACTAGCGTGTTTAACAGTGGTATCGCACTACATTACGATGGACATCTATCATTTCATCCGTGTTCCTTCTGATACAAAATTTTGACCAAAAAATTGGCAAATACAGTCAAAAATGACATCTTTATAAAACTACAGGCCCTTTATCTGATTTATCTCAACTTCTTAATTTTAAAAATTACCTGTAAAGAATTCCATCACAAGCCACCATTTCCCTGACGTATTATCTGTGCGTAAAAATGGTTACAAAAAGAAATGTAGTAGCATAGAAATTTAGGAAAATTGAAAAGCTCCTAGGTAATTATCATGTTCGAGTAAAGATTGTTATTTTTTTAACTAAAGTACAAATTTTACGTTTTACGTTTGGGACATTCCGATTTCGAAAGTTTATCCTCTGTAAATAGCCGGGGGAAACAGAGTATATTCGTTATACGGAGGTTGTTGCTCTGAAAAGGTTTATTTAGCAACTTGGATAGATAGAAACACCATCCTTAGCTCTCCAGATATGTATGTAAAAAAGGTAATTCTTGTATCCGTAGACACGTAACAGAACATATTCCATATATAATATTTTTCCTAACATTAGAAACCTATCAAACATCACTAATACGAGTATAAACATACTGCTAAAACAGTTAAATAGTCCATGAAATAAAAAAGAAATACATTTGTTTTGGGTTTAGGGCTGTTTTCTGTGTTATGGCGGACAGTTAACCAGCTGAAAAAAAATGCTGAATTCTGTATTTTCAACAAATAACTTCCAATTTCACGGTGGAGGACGAATGAATTCCGATACGTGCCTTCTATCAAGTCGTCACGCCCTACCCGGGGATCGAACTCATGATTCATAGATCTGCGCTCCTTCTACTGAGCTCAGCGGGTGGAGTAAAAGAAAGAAAGAAATGAGAATCGCTGTAATCAAACAGAGTTTGAATGTTAAACATGTATCACTCTATGTTGCCATTTTCTGTTTGTGCGACTCAAGAATCTTTACTTTTTACGGAGGATCGGCGATATAGATGATACCTAAACAAGAAATATCTTTAAAAATGATGGTCGGCGAATTGGAATAAGGAAAGGAGTTTATGAATTTTTCATCTAACATTCATCTTTCATCTAACATTTTTCAAATTGCAAAACTAAACACCGCACTTTAACAATTTAAATGATTCTCTTTTAATTTTTCGCAAAGGTTTCTAAGGTTGCAATTTTGTTTCGTTTATCCTTAGACGGATAATTACAGCAGTAGTTTGATGAAGATTCATGAAGCGGTTCATGAGAAGAGGTCATTAAACGTGTTTATATTTTTGGCTAAATTGGTCCCTATCCCCATTTGTAACAAAATAGCAGGAGACCTTACGATATTGTTACATATCGAGTTTGATAAAAATCCATTACATTTTAGTGGTTAATGCGAAGAAAGGCATATCTACTTTTAGCTATAGTGGTCCCTAATAGGGCCCAAGTTCCTATATAAATAAATTTTGAAGAGGACCTTATAATGATGCTCCAGACCAAGTATGACAAAGATCCACCAAGCTGTTCATGAGACGCTGTATAAAAGGCATTTCTAGTTTTAGCTCTAGCAGCCCCTAAAAGGGGTCAAATGTCCCAGCTGAACAAAGTTGGCTGCGGGCCTAATAAAGATGCTACAAATCAAGTTTGATTAGAATACATGAGAAAAAATCAATTTAAGGATTTTTTTATTTATTATTTTTATTTATTTCTAAAATAGGCCAACTGATCCCGCTTTAACAAATGCATATTCGCTATTAATGAATTTTTGGACAATGACGTCACACCTATAAAAAAGTGAAGGTCAAGCAAAACATACAATTGTAATTATTTCAATATTTCTGTTTCATAAGCAAAGTTTGACCGTAGTCATATCACACAGATAAACTGTATGCAGCGTACCTTCATTTCAGTGTAATGAGATTCAGTCATTATATAGCATATATATAATGAAACAGATTTCAACTGAGTTCATATTTGCATACCATACTAAAGAAAAATATTCATATATAATAAATCAGTTAAATAATTTATAACAAATATATCAAAGCAAACAAGTACTCATTTTAAGATGCAATCTGAATAAGTCACAAAAGCAAGAAACCTTTTCATATACAGACGTCAATTGTAACAAGGAAAATCTTTTAAAAAGCACTTCTCTACATAAAAGACTCTTATCACAACCTTATTCATGTGATACGCAGACCGTATTCAGCTCTTTCTTTAATTTGATATATGTTGGTATTTGAACAGGTTTTTATCTTATTTATTAAACTCACTTATCATTTTGAGATATATCAATATTCTTGCTAAATATATTGAGCCAAAGTTAGCTTTAAAACTGTGAACAGCGTCGTTTAGGATAAACGCTTTGTCTACATTTCACTCAGCGTAGCACAGTCAACAGAGTGAAAGAAATTGACACTCTCGTCCAATCAGACAGAGTGTTGCAAAAATCTTCCATTTTGATAAATCATCTATAATGCGTTATCAAGTAGTTTGATTTGCAAACTGAAGTCACGTGGCATAAGTAACGAAAACGAATTTAGACGGCGTCGCCGAAAAATTCAAATTCATCTTTATAGGTTTTTTCGGCGACGCCGTCTAAATTCGTTTTCGTCCTTCACCAAGATTGTTCAAAGTATTCCCCTGGGGTTAAAACTGGCCCCGCCCCGGGGGACACATGGTTTAAAAAAGTCTTTTCTGAAACCATAAGGCCCAGAGCTTAGATATTTGGTATGTGACATGTACCAAAACTCATCTTGAATAGTCTTAATCGTGACCTCCTGACCTAATTTTTAGCTCGAATTTTCACTAAAGTAGAACTATCGCACTCGCCCCGGCGTCGTTGTCGCCGTCGGTTTCGCCGTATAAAGTCAAATATCTCTGTTACTAGCAAAGTTTTTGACTTGAAACTTAAAATAGTTATCTACTATCAAAGTTTACACCAAGAGAAACAATCCTTAGAGCTCTGTTTGACAAAGTTATACTCCTTTTTAATTTAGATTTTTTATACAAATTTCAATACTCGTCTTGAATAGTCTTAATCCTGACCCACTGACTTACTTCCTTGTTAATGAAGGTACAGCATAAAAAAATTGACCACGTTTATAACTTTTGATAAAGATTTCAATTCAATACTCATCTTTAATGCCTTTAACCCTGACCTACTGACCTACTGTCTTGTTTTTGAAGCTACAGCAAAGAGATTTAGACCACATGTATAATGTTTGATACAGATTTCAATACTCATCTTGATAGTCTTTATCATGACCTACTGGCCTATTTTCTTGTTTTTGAACGTACAGCATAGAAATTTGGACCACTTGTTTATCTTTAGATACAGATTTCAATACTCATCTTTAATATTCTTAACCCTGACCTACTGACCTTTTTTCTTGTTGTTGGAGCTAAAACAAAGAGATTTGGACCACCTGTATAATTTTCTAACAAATTTCAATAGGTATCTTGAAAAATATTTACCATGACCTACTCATCGAGTTTTCTGTTTTCGAAGCTTTAACAAAGAAATTTGTTCAAGAAAGCAATTAAACTCAAGTAAGCAATATAGGGCCATCAATGCCCTCTTGTATTGGACCTCTTCTTTAGTCAATTTTACTTACTTGCTCAAATTAATTAAAATGTTCTTTTATAACTATGGGCTAACATTTGGTCTATTTTTCTGACAACTTTGGGTATTCTTTCATCATATGATTATCAAGCGATCGGTTCAGATTATATATTATTCATATTTTTTATATTTTGGAGGTCTAGCTGCCCAGTTAAGAACAAATATTTTCGGACTAGATTTTCATATAATTTATTCAATGTCTCATTGTATTAAGATGCTTATCTATGTATTGTTTATATTTTAGTTGATCTGGGTCGTCTCTCTTCTATATAACTTTTGTTAGCTTAGACAGACAATAAGAAGAAGTCTTGTCTTCTACGCTTATGGTCGGTTTAATTTTATTGATGTCTGGATATATTTGTTATATTGGTATTGTATTGAACTTCGATCTCTGCTTTAATTGGTGCAATTTTATTACCATCACGAGCGGGCACCTGGGTAGAACCACCGACCTTCCGTAAGCCAGCTGGATGACTTCCTCATATGAAGAATTCAACGCCCCGAGTGAGGCTTGAACCCACATCGATGAGGGGCAAGTGATTTGAAGTCAGGGACCATAACCACTCGGCCACGGATACACCAGGGTCAATTAAATACTTTTAAATATGTATATACGTTTGTCTTGTTTTTATCTATACACTTTACATTGATGTTTTTTGTTAATGTGAAATGCCTTTTTTTGTGTTGAATGCGTATTTGTTTGTATTGTTTGCAATTTATTCTGTAAATCGATTTTGAACGTATACATGTGCATGAAAAGAGTGCTATATAAATGTGGTATAATAATAATAATAATAATGTAGACCAGCTTCCTATTTAAAGCCTATTTATAGTTTGATACCTAGAAGCATGATGTAGCGAGACCAGCTTCCTAGAATGATTTTAACGTTTTCCTCATTTGACAAAAGATGAACATCCTTGAAGATATCGCCTTACTTACGTTGAAGTACAAATAAACAGTTTTCCTGCATGTTTTATGGTCTACCCGTGTACAACTAACCTGTATCTAACCGAGACAGCATTTACATGCGTGATCAAAATAATTCGGTGATGATTAGGCGAATGAAACAGGATGAGAATGGAAATATTTATAAACGAGAACATGTCTGGAAAAAAGACTGTGAATCAAACGGATGTAGCTTTTTCTTGTTTCTTCAAGCATTTAACAGACATCATTCTATTGTAGTTACCACTGATTCTTTTTCACTAACCCATATTTGATTTACAAATGTCTTATACGCCGCACGCGGGAATCGACCTGGCGAACCCTTTATTCATAGATTTATTGTATAGAGGCAACTTCATAACTTTACATATACACCTATATCAATGGTTGAACATTACTTGTCAAATCAGTAAGCTATAAAAAAACAAATAAAATGTGAAGTGATTCTTCAGTGTAATAGATAACATAACTTATTTAGATATTCACAATTTTAGATATTATGAAATGTCGATTGGGGTCTTCTATCTTTCTTCTTCTTTGCACTTTTTTTTTATTAAAGTTAGTTTTATTTAAAAACCATACAACAATAAATAAATGAGCTAAGCCAATATCAGATACCATCCGTAACTGCGGATTCGAGAAAAATTATGCACTCGACCCTTCTCAAACATTATTTTTCAGGAATCCAGTTTCTACATATTGGAGTTCTCCTTGCTGTTAGATATGAATTATATATGCGATCGTTTATGAATTGTGTGTTGTCATTTGGTGGTTATTATACAATCATATATATAATCATGCAGTAAAGTAAACCTCGATTTTGTCCTATCTGAGGATATTTAATATTTAGTTTTTTGTCTCTTTGCTTAAATTTCGGTACAAATATTCAGCTAGAAAGTTGCATCAAATTACGTCTGTCTCAGTTTACGACTTTGCGGGTTCAATTAGTCAAACATGTGGCCTATAATTATTACCTAATACGGAAACGTAGGGGAAGTACCCCTAGTCACATGTTGCAACTAAGTGTTTAACGAAGCTAATAGGACGACATTCCAGCTTAAAGCATGAAGGAGCGAAATTCTCTCTTGTATATTATTTTATGCCTGTGCGCCTAGATCCGCTACTACATAAGTGCCCCCAGTCCACCCCTACACAATCCAATAAACAACTCTAACTTTTCCGCTCCTTATCAGCGATTTATATCTATTTTATTTACCCAATCGTTAACGTTTATTTGCAACACGTGACCGTTCAATATATTACGGTATTGGACGCACGTGTGTACAAAAAAAGCCTGTATTTTTTCCATACAGTCCCATGTTAAACATACGATAAAGCCCGAAACGCGTGAAAATGTTCCGAATGTAAATCGGGTGAAGTAGGCGCTCTATGTACAGAGTTTGGTTATGCGTCTTGAAATCATGAAGGCAGAAATACAATATTCTGTGAATCATTTTCAATTTAAACTAAAATAAAAAATATATAGAATTAAAAGGTTATTTAACATTGTATTGTACAATACGAGATATATTTGGACTCGTCCCCAGCTGGGAAAACCTTATTGGACTCGCCTACTGGCTCGTCCAATATGGTTTTTCAATTGAATACTCGTCTAAATATATCTCCGTATTGTACACAACAATGTTAAATAACCTAATAGTAATTAATTGGAGGCCAATTAGCACAGCAGGTGGGCTCTACTAGACCATGAAGATGTGTGCAGTGGCATCGCATTCCTTACAGTGAATGTAGAATAAAAGTATTAATATATTTATAGGTTATTAGCTTTGTATCGGGAAATATGCACAAGTTCTCAGCGGAAATATTGCGCGACTTTAGGAGCGCAATATTCTTCCGCTGAAGAATGAGTGCATATTTCCCGATGCACTTTTTATTACATATACATCTACACGTATAAATATAATGTAAATATCATGAATTTGTTCAATAGACTGAAAAGGATTGACAATACTGAACTAAATAGAAAAAGAACACACTGCATTACGTCACGCACCCGATATGAAATTCAGGCGTAAGTGTATGGAAAAATATTGACGTTTCCGGTACTAGTGTAACTTAATGGGGAATAGAAACGTGTATGTAATAAAAATATCATATGGCAGCGTGTGTGACATTAAACTTGCCAACCGGAGGGTAGAATGTCACCCGAGGCGAAAGCCGAGTGGTGACATTTTGTTTCGAGGGTTGACAATATCAATGTCACACATACTGCCATATGATATTTATTTTATTATACCGAACAAAATTTAGTACATAAAAATGTTTGAAAATGTTTTTAATTCATTTAATCTAACAGTTTCATCTTTAGCGCGGTAATCGCCTGTGTACACATTGAATAGTGACGTCACTACTATATGTGTACAAGGGAGGCAATCATTTGGCTAAAAATTTGAAGCAGTTAATTGCCTTTATATGACATTCAAAATATCAGCGCGGTCACATGACCTGACAGTCACTTTCGCTTGGTGCACGTGTCAAAAACTTTGAAAATGTTTTTGATAGTCAAAATATCTCTTTCTCGGGTAATGAGATTTTATCATTGTAGACAAAAGAGAGGCATGATAATACTTATTATTATACCTAGCTCACATAAATGTCCAGTGCAAATTTCCCACAAGTTTAACTTGAATAACATATCATATTCCCTAGTGATTTTATATCTCATGCGCTAAATCGTTATTTTCAATTGCAGCACATATGATATGATCCGTAATTTTATATCAGATGCGCAACAGCAGTATTTTATTTTGTTTTGTTGTGATATTATTTGTTCATATCTCCCGTTGGGAAATTGATACTTTCGCACTAAGACGCCAAATTTTCCGACGAGGCGCTCATATATACTCTAGGATTACATTACCGTTTTCTGGTATTCATGCATGTGTGAACCCGGCCGATTTTTCTTCTTTTTAATGATTTGTTCTACGTAGCAAATATTTCGAAAACAACTTTTTATCAAATATTGAAGCGAAATTATCACCATCAGATTGGAAATGATCTAACAATGAAATGAGTGCTCACACTTATATGTTTCGTTGAGAAATAAGAAAGTGATCGCCGTTTTTCGAATGTTACTGCTGTCGATTTTCGGCATTGACACAATGTTGAAATATGCACATAAACGTCTCGACTAAATCTATCAAAAATGTCTTATTACAAAGCAAAGTCGCCACAATTTCTGAGTGCTAACAAGTAAAAAAAACTCCTTAATTCTGTCTTCGTTATCTGGTTAGTAATTATTTTTTAATGTTAAATAAATCATTTAAATCATTATGTTGATTTTCCAGTAAATGTTTTGACCTTTATATATTTCGGTATAATAAAATAAATATTGCATTCCTGAGAGGGCGGTATGAAAAAAGTTCACCTCTCGAACTATGACTATAGACCTCGGCTGGCTCCTCCGTTGATATTCGTATATCTCGCAGTGAAAATCGAATATGAACAAAGTTATGTGTATTACATAACTATTTTCAATACTTTTTCTAATATCTTTATAAGACCAATGATGATAGTTCTGAGAAGCTGTACTGTAGTAGTTTCCTGGATTTCGCGAAAGTAAAAAGATTAACTACGGTACTACCGTTAACTGAAAACAAATCAACCATAATAATTCGGTAGTGTTTGTTTTGCGTTTAACAATCTTTTTTACATTCAGTCACAAAAATAATAGTAACAAGCAAATTCGATGAATTGGTATCCCTCGCCGAAAGGGTTTGTGGTGAGGAATGGCAAAAAATATATCCGGCAAAAAGTTAAGGATGTTAATAAGAAGCAAATAATTTCATTAGTCAAAATCAATTTAACAGAAAACAAATGTTTAATTAAAGAATTACATAATAAATGTTTGATACTTTGATCCTGACCAAAGAATTTATTTTGAATGGGATATGCTTACTGTAATAAGCTTAGCTTTTAAAATTAAATGCAGTTAATTGAAATGTGAGCTTGAAGTTTAACTGGAATGAAATATTGTCTTTGAGTGGTTTGGCACCAGGTGTTGCTGTTTAACATGTACATTTGAACTTAAAAGAACAGATGTCCTTAAGAGAACACAATCAAGTAAGATATCTTGAACATGGCTGAGGGCAAGATTTATGCAGTCACAACTTAACATGTTGAAGGTTTGAACATTTAAAAAAAAGAAGAAATGAAATATATATATCTATAATTATATATAGATATATGTACTAGTATATATATATTTTTTAAGTGGGTGGGGCTGCGGGGGAATGGATGAGGAAACAAAATTTCACATGTTGATTATAAATATTGATGGAAAATAAAAAATAAAACATTTGAGGGGGGCGGGGGAGGGGGGGGGTAGGGGTGTGACCAAGGCTAGTGGGTGACCAGGTGTGGGTGCGCAACTTCACATGTTTATAATAAATGTTCATAGAAAAGAATGAAAGAAATTTAATGAAATTCTGCAAAATGGTAAGTTTGTTATGTACAAATATGTGGATTTTTAGACAATTAAAGGGCAATAACTCTGAAGTTACAAAAGAAATCCGTACGAAATAGTGTGTGCAACACCACATTATAGTGCTCTAAATTCTGCTTAAGTTTCATAGTTCAAGGTCAAATATATCAAAAGTTATGATGCAGAAATTGCCATAGATCTATAGTACCCTATATATATAGAAACTTCTAAGGGCCATAACTCTGGTGTTATTTGGGCAATCTGACTGAAACTTGATGGGCCCCATAACCTCATAGTAGTGAACATGTATATGACGTTTTTTGAAAAAAAATCTAAAATAAGGAATAATTTTTTTTGGGGGGGGGCGGGGGGGGAGGGAGGGAGGGGGAGGGGTGTGATCAAGGTAAGGTGGTGACCAGGTGTGGATACACAACTTCACATGTTTACAATAAATGTTCATGGAAAAGAATGAAAGAAATTTAATGAAATTCTACAAAATGGTAAGTTTGTTATGTACAAATATGTGGATTTTTATACAATTAAAGGGCAATAACTCTTAATTTATACATAAATCCGAAAGAAATTGTGTGTACACAACCGCATTATGGTGATCTAAATTCTGTTTAAGTTTCATAGTTCTAGGTCAAATATATCAAAAGTTATGATGCAAACACTGCCATATTTATAGTACCCTATATAGTTAACACTAGAAACTTCTAAGGGCCATAGCTCTGGTGTTACTAGGGCAATCTAACTGAAACTTGACGGGCCGCAAGAACTCATAGTGGTGAACATGTATATGAAGTTTTATATAAAGATTTCCAACCATTTCCTAGATATGGCTCCGGACGGACGGACGGACAACGCCAAAACTATATCCCTCCAACTTTCGTCGGGGGATAATAATTTACGAAAGTTGAGTGGATTATTCCAGCCTCATACATAGTCTTTATTTTGTAATGTCACAGTCCACATTTCAGAATTTATCCGTATATGGTAGAAAAACTAAACTAATGCTTACATTTTCTGAATGTTCATGTTTACAAACGCCTGCAAATTGTAATTGCGAGGATTTTTTAGCATTAACCACAAAATTTATAAGCCGTTATATTCAGATTTCAAGTTTATTTCGGTGGATTGTCAGGCAAATTTCTAACTACACCATTCAAATGATAAATGTTTAATAATTTAAATGACTATTCTAGGTCCTCCTGACATATTTTATCCACAACGGCTGTTCTAATACCATACATTTCCCGTCGAAATCCTTTGCGATATGAAACGCGTGACATTCCGTATACTGGGAACTTTCGTGTTCATTTCAAAATATAAACGTTTATAGCACCCTACATGTAACAAACTGCCTTCATTTCTTGTGTCTGAAGCATTTGCTCACATTTTATTCAGACTGCTTATTTGAAAAGAAAGAAAAAAACATCTGCAAATAATGTGCCCCAATTTTTAAAACACGTGCACTTTCATGAACCTTAGTTTTGTCACAATGTTTTGGAATTTTGTACACGTTCAATCTATTTTATTTTATGCTTTAGGAAGAAATACTGAGATTTTAGTGAAAAATATATTTGATATAAATTCAAAATATCAAATACATTTCTACAGTACTCCAGTTGGGACTACTTTAAATATATTTCCCCTTAGGGTGCCTCAGACACTGTTACTCGATAATACCTTCAGTATGAGTAGTTTCGGATGTACAAATTAAATTCATATTCAAACCAAGTGTTCCTTAGTTTTTAGCTTCCGCCTCGCTATGCGCCGTGTATTCACAGAAACAAAAATAGCATCACTTAATATGGTTTGGGCTTACCAGTAGCTTTATCCGATAACATAGTGAATGGATCTGTTTTGTAAGTCTTCTTGCACTAAATTTGAAGATTTTCGGGCATTTTTTCTAGTAGGACTTTCGTCAGTAATGCCAAAAATGTTCACTAACAAGTGCATATTGGTGCGCATGCCCTGCACGTGCAAAATATGCAATATTGGTCAAAACGCCTAATGCGGTTACGCTGGCCGTGAGTCGGCCAAAAATAAATCAATAATTAGCTGCAGCACTTATTCAAATGTCGGTATGTGAAATTTCTTGTAAATGCATGCATTATTAACAAAATAGTAATACATATATATGTGTTTTATGTCGAAGTGGGTGTTTATGAAGATACTGAATGTTTACACTGCTACTGAAAAGGGTAACGACAAAATGAAATCCAGTTTATATCTTACACTTTTCTCCGTATATGTCCTGGAAATGACCTATGGATAC
Organism: Mercenaria mercenaria; assembly: GCF_021730395.1. Taxonomy (NCBI): domain Eukaryota; kingdom Metazoa; phylum Mollusca; class Bivalvia; order Venerida; family Veneridae; genus Mercenaria; species Mercenaria mercenaria. The sequence goes on from NW_026463702.1 coordinate 55,752, forward strand.
AAACACGGAATAAAAGCTAGACCAGAAACAGTACATTCTAAGTGAGGTAATTTTACTTGGGCGATAACCACAAAAAGAGTGACCCAATTTCATTTTGACACTGCACGTATATAAGAAGACATAGAAAGTTTATATCTAGATGTTTCCTGGTTTCGCTATTACGATATTGAATATGTTGATGCATTACTTAGAAAATTTGTAAATAGCAAACTCAGACTTAGTCTAAACATCTTCCTAAATTTTTCTTGTAAATTGGCTTCATTTTTGAAAATCTGAAGATGTCGAATTTTGTATGCATATTCTTGGGAAAATGCAAATTTGTAGGAAATATCCTTTACTTTAACCCGTCGACATTTGATACTTTGAAATTAAGGAATAGATCCAATGTTGGGTGAAAATATGTAACAGCAAAGATAAAAGAATAAAAGCAAGTTTCTTTCTGAGTGTATATTTTTATGACTGTCCTTTTAGCAAATTATAAGAAAGATGGGTATTTTCATCTATTTTTCTTGTTTGAATTTCATATAAGGATGACTTTATTCTGAACTTCTCATTTAAACTATCTAGACACCATCTGTTTTACGACAACGTTATTTCATATTACAAAGTTAAATTCTGCTTTCGTTTACAAATCCCTCCAGTGGTACATAACATTGCTAACTGCATTGAAATAATCGTCATGTTTCTAATAAAATTGAATGATTGGTATCCCAAACTGTAGGACTATCAGCCACAATAATTTAATAAATAACCTTTCTATGAACAAAAATATATTCAACAAAACGATGTCGGTGCGACGTTAAACCAACAAAACGAAGGAGATCGATAATTAAACATCTTGTTTTCAGTAAGCAAAGGCAAGCAAAAAAAACCACTAATAAATAATAAGCTATTTCTTTGATATGTTCATAGACTTTAAATTACAACATGCCTCTGAAACACCAAAACATCATCATGTCATGGCAAGTCATTTTAAAATAATCATTTTAGGAGCATTTACATACTTTTATTAAACACGACCTAAACCAAATTAATATGTCCTGTTACAAATTGAGAACTGAATTTTGCCATATGTATGCTTTAGAGATTTGGTATGGAAATTACTTGCAGAATGATATATGGTGTTAAGATGTTAATATATGTACAAGTTTAATAAGTTTAATAGAAGTTTACAATTGAGTAATTGGCTCTGTCATTGTTTCTTGCGTGGTATATATACCTGTGTAATAAAGGACGTTTGCATACAACACTGCTTTACAATTGAAAAAATAGAAGATATTTTTACCTACATTATACTTGCGGAATATATATACCCGTGTACTAAAGGACATGCATACCTCAAGAAAGACGTTTTGTACCTTTCTCGACATTGGAAAAGAAACCACACAAATGTGAAAGGACAGGAGGTTTGTTATCATGTTACCATTTGTCTGAATGTATTCTACAAACCTATAAAACTGTATATGTTATGAAAAAATATAGACACGCACTTTTTGTAAATACTAGTAATTTTCATCGAATAAAATTGCGTCTTTAGTCCAACCGTCTTTGTTTCTATATACTAAAGGCATGGTTTGACTTCTTTGATAAAATCGAAACAGTTCTGAAAACTTTAGTTTTTTCTATGTTAATAAGACAGTTATTCTTCTGTCGCCAGCTGCTACTCCTTTTAATAATTTCGCAAACAATGAGACAGTATTTTGGTGAAAGCGATATCAGTTATTTAAAAACATTTTAGTTTGTTTATTGAACCTCCACTTTAGTCAAATTAACTTACTTGCTCAAATTGATTTAAAATATTCTTTTATAACGATGTCTACGGGCTAACATTTGGTCTGTTTTTCTGACAACTTTGAGCATTCTTTCATCATTGGTTCAGATTATACATTATTTATATTTTGGAGGCCTAGCTGCTAACTTTTCGGGTTAAGAAACAAATATTCCGGACTAGCTTTTCACATATTCAATGTCATATTGCATTAAGATGCTTATCTATGTTTTGTTTATATTTCAGTTGATCTGGACCTGTTCTCTTCTATATAACTTTTATTAGCTTAGACAGACAATTTATCCAATTGTATCAACTCTGTATCATTTGCCACCAAACAATAAAGGCGTCTTGTCTTCTACCCTTATGATCGGTTTAATTTTATTTTCGGTATTGATGTCTGGAGATATTTGTTATACTGGAATTGTATTGACCTTCGATCTCAGACTTGACTGATGTTTTTTCCTCATTTTTCGTTTTTTCTTGAATGTTTTAACATGGACATGAAAAATATCTAGCTTTGGTGTCAACATTTCATTCAGCCTAGATCAGTACCTAATAAACTTAAATTTGAAACGAATGAATAAATTCAGATTATGAATTTTGCACTTATGATCACACAATAACTAATAAAACGTTACATTATACATATTGTTTATTCTTTATTAATATGATAAAATTATTAAACCACAAACTTTCGTATTTCATATCAGGAACATGTATGTTTTATTATCCACTGATTTCTATTTGTTTCAGTTTTAGCTGTGAATGTTCATTTCAATTCTCTAATTCCCTGAAACGAACGTATGATTTAATTTATCAATATAAATCTATTTATCAGTAATGTCTTTATTGCTAGTTATGCCGTGAAACACATTTCTTGTTTTGGTTCCCTTCATATAATTGTCAACCCTTTTATTAAAGTTGTCTGTTTCACTGCTGTACCAATACCCGACACCTGCTTGCCGTGACAGTGTGACACCTGCTTGCCGTGACAGTGTGACACCTGCTTGCCGTGACAGTGTGACGCCTATATACTCAGTGTTCAATTTGACAGTCTTTAGACAATCAGACTCATATTGGAGACGACTTTCCAATTCTTAGAATTACCCTTGCTAGCAAATATAAAGACATTAGGACTGTGTATTTCATATGAAATGTCTTACTACAAAAGAAAATATACTTTGTGAATACAAGGTGATCATTTTTGTAATAAAACACCATTAATTATTAGATAGATATCTGATAAACCTATTAGCCTTGTTTCTGTGGAAGATTTCATGTGTTATTTAACCCAGTTATTCAATAGTAATTTTTCATGTGTATTATCTAAATGATAGCGTATACAAATATGCAGAATGTCTATAAAATGGTTTAAAATACTACCTTTTGTTTGATTACAGTTATCACGTTATTTCGCACAAGGTAGATAAATCAGTTCCCTTTAGATAATCCACCACCATTTGTGAAATGACGTCAAATAATTTTAACAGATAAATATATCATTTATATTTACATTGTTTATGAAAACATCCTTTTTTCAATTTTATTAACGATAAGTGTAAGATCACTTTCACTTGTGTGACCTTTATTTTGAAATTGTCTGTCAACAAAACCAAATTCACGGGTTTTCAATAGGTACACACTATGTGGGATTTTATTTTGCGCTACATCTTTTGTGCTTGTTTTTTCTAGTGACAGATTTTTGCAGCATCCCTTTCTTTTAAGACATTCAGAAGTTTGTCAATTGTAAACAAAAGTCAAAACCTAGGGGTGTGGTACTGTTAAATGAAGTGAAAGACTTTGCAATTTTGTAAAATAATAAATGACATTTTGCGAATTTGGCCGATTTGCATATTAAATTCAGGAAAATGCAATCGACTAAGAATAAACTTCCTGGACTATAACTTATCGGTGATTTTGAATAAGCTGATTAAGGTTTACAGATGAGTAAAATTTACGAAGCCCATAATATCTCTGTGTGCGATATGGTGACAGTAAAACAATCCGCAAATGGTGGCGGATATTAAACACACGATCTTTTTGGTAAAGAAGCGCAAATATTCTCTAATTTAGCAAAGAAGGGAGAAATAACGAGAAGAAAACTGAAGCCGGTTATATCTGTGTGTTCATTACACACTTTCCATAAAGTTCTTTTATCTTAGCTTAAACAGACCATCACTAAAGATATTAAAAGGCGCTAATTGTGTATAATGAGAAATTTAATACATTAAATTCATTGTCATGGCGAAAAAGAGATAAAACATCTGTAATTAACCACAAATGAACTGCTTTTTTATTCAAACACTTCCGTTTTAGTAAAAAGTACAAGTATTGACCTATTTTCATGATTTATATGGCACACTTTTGATAATATGAAAGCTATAGAATGTATATTTTAAAGTAAAAAGGGTCTGGTTGAGGAGACATGCAAATAGGAGGAGCGAGGTGATGATAAATCTAGCAATTTATATATAATCTACATCAGTATATATATTAACAGGCAATGGTTATGTCGTCAAAGGATGCAGCTTTATGATTGATTGTTTTAAAAATAGTGATTTTTGTATGCAAAACGATTCATACAAACAAATATAGATATTCTAGAATCTTCTATGCAACACATGTTCTAAGAGCTTTAGCTTCATATTACATTTTAAGTCATGATGGTATTTCCCATTATATTATCATAATGTCATAATTGAAAGAATTCTTATATGTAAATATATCAATATAATTGACCAGTGAACAGCAAATTCTTTTTTGTTTTTATGCTTGTTTTTTTTTTTTTTTTTTTTTTTTTTTTCTTTTACTATATATTTAATTATTTGCTGTGTTGTTGTGTATTTAACGTAACACCGACACGATATCAATATCTTTATTAAAACTTGCAAAGGCTGCGCCTTGTAAGAATAAAGCACCCCTATATTTTGCTTGTTACTAAACACTGAATGTTATAAGATGAAAGACGCAAGGTGAGTGTGTTATAAAACAACAGTATAACAGATATAGCGCAAAATAAAAACCCGGTTTTTCTTTACCAAGAAAAAACGAGCTGTTAGTCAGAGCGGTAGAATAAAAGTGGGTAGTGCAGCTATCGAAAACAAACAAAAAAGTCTCAATACATGATTAAAACAAAACCAATTCTTATGGATACTTAAAAATCAGTTTAAGGTAGTTTTACATCCATTCTGTTTGGAGCATCCATGAATATGTCAAAGCCAACATAATCCTCCCTAGCCTCATAATTTATTATCTGTTGTTTTATGATGACACGTGGCGACTTTCAAATGATGTTGTTTGGTCAAAAACTTTTTCTGTTTCTTAAGAAAAGTTTACTGCTATCTCTGTCTGCAGTCAATCCCTATCATAAGCAGGGAACTAGAAGAAAAAGAAATATAATGTCATATTGATTGAACCTTCATTCACTTACGACAGTAATGTAGAATCTGCGGAAATCGCGGTTTATTGTGCGACATATTTGTATAATATCCGGTTAGCAATAAATACATACAGAGGTTAAATGACATCTAAGTGAATAAGAAATACAAGCGCAGTTCAATCAATCAAATGATGATTTGTGATATTTGAGTTCATATTAATTGATAAAAGAAGCTTTTGTATCGGGTTGACTCATGGACAGCAACATTATTGAAGAACTTGCCATGTCATGTAGTGCGACAAAATTGATTCGATTTTTCAACTGTAAGGTTCAGTTAAAATTAAAAGGAAGAAAATCACATGATTCCTAATTTCATTGCAAAATTTCCATAAAGTTCTTTTATCTTGGGTTTATCTGACCATCAGTGAAGATATTAAGAGGCAGTAATTGTGTATAATGAGAAATTAAGTACGTTTAATTCATTGTCATGACGAAAAAGAGATACAGCCTATATAATTTACAACCAATGAACTACTTTTTTATTCACTCACATCCGCATTTGTATAAGGTACAAGTATAGGTCTATTTTTTTTTTCATGATTCTTATGATACACATTTGATGCTGCGAATTCTACACGATGGAAATACGAATGTTTTAGTATGTAAAGCGATGCCAACCGAAAATAATTTATAATTTTATTAACAATTTTTCAGGGTTTGAACGATTTTTGAAACTTTCAATATCTGTTATCTGAAAACTTCTAAACACTTTAAAAGGCAAAATACATTCGATTATCACCTTGCAGTTTACATACGCAGTTCAAATTGCTTATAGTATTTTTCTGTCCTTAAAATAGTGCATAGTTTGTTTTTCTAGTGTTTGGTGTGTATACACTTTTCATAATTCTGCTAAAGTGGATTAGAAACCATACAGCATGTCTTTTGGAAATGAAGACATTATTTCTAAATGACCTTACAAGGCAGTTAGAATTTATAATATTTCCATGAACTTACACTTCTGAATACTTAACAACTCTATATATTAAAAATATTCTCAAGAAAAAATGTTGGAAGGTTTTTATCAGTGAATAATATGAAATACTACTTACAACATGAATTCAATGTTAAAAAAGAATTGTCAATAAAAACAAACTGCTGACATATGTGAGGCCAATTCGAAAATAATAAACACCATTCTTGGCTAGTTGCTACTATTTTTACGTTGATCTTTTTCAGTCACAGAGTACTTCATACTGAATATACAGTCAGTCCACCTCCCCACCTCCGCTAGCCCCCTCCTACCACAACACTCGTTACCGCCTTTTGATGAATTTACTAATTCAGTTTTATATATCAGGAGTTCTACGATATTTTCATATCTGAATCTACTCCATAATGATAATTTTGCTAATGTCATGCTTGTAGATACATGTTGTTAATACTTTCATCTGCATATACTTCATAGTGAGGAACCTCCGTGACCGGGTGCTTAATTTTGTTGATTTCGAATCACGTGCCCATCACCAATGTGTCGCAGAATTCTTCATGTGCGGAAGCAATCAAGCTGGTTTACTGAAGGTCGGTGGTTCTACCCTGGTGCCCGCCCGTGATCAAATAATGCACGGAGAAGCATCTCGGGTCTTCATCGAAAATCAAAAGCAGGAAAGACGCGATATGTCTAATAATGCGTCGGTGTGACGTTAAACCCAACAGAAACAAAAGGTATTTCATAACGATAATGACATGTTTGTAGATACATGTTATATCTCATGTCAGTTAATACCTCAGAATCTGTATATACGTCATTACGATAAGTTTGCTAGGGCTATGATTGTAAATACAGGTTCTATATCATGCAAGTAAATACTTTCATATCTGTATATGCTTCATTCTAATAAGTTTGCTATTGCAATTTTTATACATGCTATATAAATTACATTAAATCAAATGTATGACAAATAAAGTAAGACCTGTTTAATATACCAAATGGCATATTTAGCTCGATAACGGAATAGAAACCTCACAATTTAAATACAAAATTTGATAATTGGTGACATTTCGCTTTTCTTGATATTTCCATATCGCAGAATATTGCAGAATTCGTCAAGCAGAAGGTCCTGAGAATTGAACATGGATTTCTTTTATCTAGACATTAGAATAAAGATGTGTCTCTTTAAGACAGATATTACGTGTATTGCCTGTTTTGCCTGTTTTGCCTGTTTTTTTTTTTCTCTGTATAGGAACAAGAAACTAGATTTATATTCATGAAGGATGGTTCATTGGAAAACATCTTTATGTGCAGTTTATAATGAATAATAAATGAGAAAATGTTATTAGTAAAATATTTTAAATAACTTTTGTGGGATTTTGATGTCAATGGAAAAAATATATGTAGATCTTATACTTTTGACATTTCAAGAAATGTCTCAATATCTCATTACTACATTATATCCTATATGAGATATGAGCGTCGAAATCTACTTATACATAGATGAAGATAACAGTTTCAGTTCTCTCATATATTCTCACTTTGACATAAGATGTGTATCTTATATATTGCAGTAACACAAGAAGTTTGTAATTATCCATGAATTTGAGCATTTGGAAACATTTTTTTTGTATGTCGATACTCAATTTATCCATACAAACTTTACAGATATTTACGGAAATAATACTTTAAACAAAAATTTTCTAAGATTCTAATTTTTACCAAAATCTGCGAACGAGTCGCTTTATGTGTGTGAACAAATATGCAGCACTTCATTTATAATTTTCCTTTTGACAAATAATGGAAATCTTTAATTCAACAAAACCCACAGAATGATTTCCAATTGCTACACGACCGTAAGCAATTCCTCTTTGAAAATCTTTTGATCCGCACATTTCAAACACTTCATTAAATGTTTCACAATGTTTCATTTATTCTCGGTTGCCATTTCTGAGACATTTTGTTATTTGAACAATGTATTTCAGACCTTACTGTCGCTGTTTCCAATAGGTTTTTTTCTACAAAAGACTTTTCTTGTTGTAACAATACAAACGGACACACAACATCGCATTAGATTAAGAAATATTCACTTAACATTCATAATATTGCAGGACTTTAATGAGTTTGAAATCAAAATTTGTCTTTCGGTTTCAAAACAGTTTTATTCATATAATTTTACTTTGTCTACCTCAGATTTCTTTCACAAAATCTAAAGAGATCTTTCAACACAAGTCTCTTGTAGTAATTTTGTAGATATGAGAAAACCACTGCTGAGCAATTAATTCGGGTTATTTTTAATGACTTTGTAGATATGAGAAAGGTACTGCTGGGTAATCACCCGAGTAATACTTATTTACTTTGTAGATATGAGAATAGTACTGTTGGGCAATTACCCGAATTATACTTATTTACTTTGTAGATATGAGAAAGATACTGTCGGGCAATTACTCGGGTTGTTTTTGATAACTTTGTGGATATGAGAACAACACTGTTACGCGATCAACTCGGGTTAGTTTAGTAACTTTTTAGATAAGAATAACTGTTGGTCTGTGCTTAGTAACTTTGTAAATATGAGAACAGCACTGTTGGGGTAAGGAATACCAGTTACTTTTTATTGACTCGTCTGGTAACATTGTTTATTCTCCCCGTAAGTGGGTATATAGGGGTCGGGGAGCCATCCCTTACGTCCCTCACAATGCAATTCATGACATAAATGATATTTCAATTATTACATATACACGGAGTACATAAAATGAGTTATTGAATCTTTCACATAGCCTGGACCAATTTTCATTGAAATTCGTGTAATTACCGTTTAGTTTCGATATGTACATTTTTTGTTTTAAATTTCTGTTTTAAATATATTATAAAAGATGGAATAGAAAGGCAAAATATACAATGTTCTCTACATTTTGATTTATAGATGTAGTATTAACTAGAAAAGATACAAAATTTCCTTTTCGGTTATCTTTATCGGAGGAAAACAGGAACTGCTTTTTTTCTGCGTGTTAAAATTAATATTATCCTCGTTACACATCCATTCTTTTATATTTGACAAAAATCAATGGATAACTGGACACGAGTTATGAAGATGTTCAATAGTTTCTCTCTCATGTTTACAATAAGAACGTACATCAATATCTATCTTACGTATAGTGAACAATCCAGAATGTTTTGCTTTATTTTATATTGAAAATCTTTTATTTTAATTTCATCAATTGGTTTTAAGTTTGTATAATATTCTTTAAACACATTTTCTGAGATTCCCGTTGTCCTACGCCATTAGTTTGGTACCGCAACAGATGAAGTATCTACAATTGTATTATAAAAAGTCTGACTTCTTTTTCTTTCTTTGATTTATTGTTTTAAACACGGATTTAAAAACATATTTGTTTTGAATGATAAACATTGGCATTTCCTCTAATTTCATTTTCCACTCATCAGGTATATTTGAGACAACATTATGCAGGTCTATGAAAGTACCTCTTACCCTATATTTATTTTTATACTTTCTATATGTAGAAGATTTCCATTTTCATCAAGTAGATCTATGACATGCCTAATATTATTGCGATACCAGTTACTGCTGAGCTGTGTCTTAATTTCAAAATTATGGTTAAACCATAATTGAGAATATAAAATTTCTTCTAGATTCTTAATTTCATAGCATTTTTCAAATTTTGCCCAGCTGCCAAATACGTCTTTCCAAAATGAGTTTTGTATATCCCTAGATATAACCTGTAATGTGAACCCAACGAAAACAACGTCTTTTAATAAAAATGGTATCAACGAGTTCCATTTGTCACTATTGTATAAAGCTAGCCTTCGTAACCAACTTATTTTCAAGCTTTGAATAAAGGCTTCAATATCAACCATTTTCAATCCGCCAGATTCTATCTTTTTAATAACAATTATTCTCTTTAAGGTATTAGGCCCCTAATAGCAATGTTTGAAAAATGGCATTTGCTTGGTATATTCTTACAGTTGACTGTGCTTCGCACTGTGTTGCAAATTTTTAAAAACTTTTACCGTGCCGTTTTTTATAAATTTTGTGTAATTTATGGTATTTCCCCAAGCTCTAGTAGTGACAAATTTCAAAATGATTGCCTTTATCTAAAACGTTTGCAGAGAATTCATTATACCATTATTTTTTAATGAAAGAAACATCAGACTTTTGGTAAACAATTATAAAACTTAAAGAAAAAAACTGTCAATGTCATTTTTTCCAGCGTGCCTCAAGTAAACGGATTTAATGAGGCAGAATTCTAACTCCAACATTGAAAAATTAAGGTCAATTCCTAAGGGTCTGTTTTCAATTTTGCTCACTCCATTCAAAAATAACCTTAAGGCAAAAGTAAAACCTACTTACATTTCTTCCACAATATGTAATCTAAAGAATGAAGGCAAATAGAGAACTTTTACCGCATGTAACTCAGTATTTCTAAAGATGTCTAACTCTACCCCTTCTGTTTCAGAGGTAAATTTACTTTGAACAGAAAGAATTCGCTTATTAAATGAATTATTTTCCACTTTTGTACAATAAATCAATAACAAGTCTTGAAAGAAGTAAAAACTTACTAGAAAAAAAGGAAAATAAAGAAAAAAAAATTTGGTCCCAGTGGGACTTGAACGTACGCCCCGATGAGAATTGCAGTCAAAGTAGGTTTATGGTAGGAATTGAATACTCTTCAAAAAGGAGGTACTCTAATATGGGCATAATACCTTAATCTGTCCGGTCCGTTATTCCATAAAAAATTACAAGCGATACTTTCAATTTGATTAATAAATTCGTCATTCGGATTTGGAAGAGAAATAAAAAGATGTACAAATTTTGACTAAACGAGAGATTTTATAATAGTTACTTTTCCGAAAAGACGACCAAACACTAATTGTATTCCTACATTTTTGTAATATTTCAGGAGCGTTTAAATCCCAAATTTCATTACATTTAGCTGAAAAACGAACGCCGAGTATCTTGAATGAACCTATCCAGAAAGCTCTTGTCTGTTCAACATTTATTTTCAAACCAGACATTGGATAACAGTTTTCTAGAGTTTCCAAGCAGTTACGTAATGATTTTCGGACCCGTTAAGAAACGTCTGGGTGTCATCGGCAAGGAACATTGTTTTTATAGGATCATTTATATATGATATATATTAAAGTGCCTAGCAATCGGTCAAATATACTAAAATATGATTTTATATTATCATTGAGCTGGCCTATAATCTAACCTTACATATTTGAGCATTGTTTCATCAAACATTAGATGATCAGTTTAGATTAATACTTCAGATGTCTAACCATTAACTTTACAAATTAAGCACACGCACTTTTGATTTCTTCACATATTTATGCCAAATTTAACAGCTAGATGCCAATCTATATATTGTTTATATTTCAAGTTGTCTGGATATAACTGTTATTGTCATAGACAGACAATTTATCCAATTGAATCAACGCTATATCGTTTTATCACCAAACAAAAAAAGGCGTCTTGTCTTTTCCATTTACGGTTGGTTTAATTTCATTTTGGTATGTCTGTCTAGATCTATTTGTTGTATTGGAACAGTTTTGAACTATTACTGAACTTTGGTCTCTGATTTTGGTATATGTCAATTGTTTCTAATCTACTTTAATCTTTGATATTACAAGACAGGCCTGGATGAATATTTAGCTTTCATTTGTTTACAAATATCAATATTGCCTACAACTTAGACACAAGTCATTACTAAAAAGGAATAAATTAATTCAGAATATGAATTTTGCACACTTGACCGCCAGAAACATATTATGCAGGTTTATACATTATTCTGTTCTAGAACTACTAAATAACAAAGTTATAACAACAGCAGACTTTAAGTGCCGTATAGTGGCTGTAAAAAGTCTCCTCGTACTAGGAGTGATATTATATTTTCGGGGAGACATTTTACAGCCGCCACACGGCACTTAAACCAATTTCTGGATAGCGAGACATGTTCTATTTGAAATTCTTTGAGATAATTGCAACGAACAATATTTAAACATCCTATAACGTTTACTGTAGACAAATTTCCAATTCTTGAAAACCAAATTATGAAAGCGTTTGGTATTACCCTAAGCAGAAAATTGGAAGAGACAAGGGCAGAGTCTATGACATTTCAGATCTATTGTTATAAAAGAACATATTCTATTTTACTACAAATAATGAAATGATACGTTAGATAGTTGATAAACGTCCATCACGAATGGCTGTGTGCATTGGACAAATATTGGTGTAACTCTTGTTTACTTCTCAGAATAAATACATTGTATTTTAATGTTCTCAAGCCTGTAAATCTTTTGCGAAAAACAGTAACAGACTTTATTTAAAAAAAAAAAAAAAAAAAAAAAAAAAAAAAACCTATTCCCTGCTTATTTTTCAAGTTCTAAGAGCATTACTGACCAAATATTTTTCATTATTATTGCCAAAGAGTCAAAATAATCAATCATTGTTCATTTTTTCGAAGTTATCATACTTGCGATTACAAATCTAAAATAAAAAAAAAATGTATGTTTATTTTGTTTCTCAAACCCTCCACGTTTCCATCTGCCTGTTCAATGTTATATTCTCGGAAAGAGTACTATAATGTTATTAATCAGGTTATTGTATTTCTAAAAACGCTTCATTGTCTTTCATATTTAATGTAGCTCTGCACGTTTGAAACACCTGAAGTGATCGTGTAACGTCATTTATCCGTAAAACATAAAATAAAGCCTGGACCCGGCATAAGGAAACAAATATCATTCTATGAATTAGTAAATTTCTTGAAAAGGCAACGTTGCTATCTTTATAAAGGTAGAATATGATATTAAAAACTTTGACATGTTAACTAATTCCAAATTCTTGAATTCAGCTTGAACTGTGCGAATCACTTTAATTATGGGAAAATAACTCAAAAAACAAGCACACGGACCTGTACGTTTTATTTAAACATATAGAATGATATATGTTTAATTACGACGATGAGACGTTTCATTAAAATTACCTCGTAGTAAAAGTTCTATTCGCAAAATTGTCTTTCACAGAGACTCCCATTATGCAATCTTCTTTGAAATCAGCAAATGTTCAACCACAAGAACGTATGTTTTTATTTGCCAAATTTTCTAATATATATTCGAAGTTTTGAAAATTCCGAGATTAATTAAATTTGCAGGGGTGCAGTGGTTAACTGTGGTATGAGCCAGTAAAGTCAACAGAATGATCTTGTTCTTTTCTTAATGATTCCTGAATGGAAATATAAAGAAATTCTCGATCAGACTACTCTTAATGATAAATTTGTCTTCTATGTGATGAAAACATCACTGCTAACTCGGCCAACAAAGTAGAAGTTCATGAAATGGCAATCAGGTGCTAGAGCACAACTAAGTGAAGGCAATACCTTGTTCAGTTTTGTAAGACAGAGCGTAGTACTTAATCCGCCAGCCAGGAAACAGGTCTTTCTAAAACCAATAAAATTGCCGAAAGCCAACGACCAACGAATATGTACACTTTCGTCTTCCGTGAATTTTAACATCTTGTGATGATCGCAAAGTTACTGTAACTTATAAGCGCCCTAAATGACTTATAATCTGTATTCGGAATCACATTATATGAGTTATGTGGTAAAGGTGTTGTAAACGTGAGCGGGGCAACTAAATGTATAAATAATTGCAGAAAGTCTATGTCGTAATGTCGGACACAATATACATGTCAAATGTTCTCAAAATATTCCCCAGAGTACTTCACACACTTCTCTTGTCTGTGAACCCAAGATTTAAAGCAGCTGTTAAAGTTTTCTGTTGGTATTCTCCTGATACACTCCCGAACAACCATTGGCAGATCTTCGACATCGTCGAAACGTCTGTATGTATGTATGTATGGATGGATGGATGTGATTAATATGATTAGTGTTTTGGGTCATTGACTGAAATCCTTTAATTGGACATGAGTCATAACAAATTACTTACCCCTCACATCAAATCCAACAATAAAATTAGCGAGGTGGTTATTTTCGTGTGGATCTATTTTCTAGTCGTAATAATCCGTTTATAGGTTCTCAAAAATATGAGCAAAGATAATGAATATCGTGACATCTGTACGCTATAGGGAGTTGGCTAGGAAATTACCTCCAATAAAAACCTATATATATATCTTATTACAGAAATACGTAAGTAAATATACGTTAAAGCATTGACTTTTGGTTGGACACTGTGTCATTTTCTCTCTTTCTAGGTCATAACACACTAAATAGTTGTTGTTCTTTATTCTATATAAAACTGACCTATTTCCAATGACCGCAGCACACATCAGGACCCATTTTAAATGTCTGTAACTTAATTTTCTTGAAGAATATTGTCAGTGCTAACTAAAAATCAAAAGAAAAGTGGGAGTCATGTTTGATGCAAGAAAAATAATTTCAGTCAAACACACAAATTGCAAAATCAGCTAAAAAATGAGACCCCTAAGCTTCCATGAAAAATGTTGTCATGTTGTTATTTTATTATGAAAATGCTACCTACATGTCAAGCATTGATCTGTCATGTGATTTTAGCAAAAAAAACTGAGGACTATTTGTATCCGCCATTATGCGACTACCATTTTTTTCACGCCATTTTTCTGTTTAGTGTCTGTATGTCTCTAAGTTATAATGCAGTAATTCGGTCAAAAATGTGCTTCCGTGGTGTAGTCGGAAGAAGTCCCTAATAAATAGGTCCTAGTTTTCCATTTTTCGCGCATTTGCGCGTAAATCGGGAGCCAAATGGGCATTATTTTACTCGTGGAATGAATTGTACATAAAGTAGGACACTTTTCATGCTAATATTCGCATGTTTTCGAGTTGTTTACGTGAAAACGAAAGTAGGGTGTTTATTCTGCGGACCGCTTTCTGAAATGCGGCAATATGAGGGTACCTGACTTCAGTTGACTTGCATTTCACTGCATATTATTCAACACCACTTTTTCTTTTCGTTTTCTTGAAGCAAATGTATGGATATCTTGTGGAAAATGAACTACCACGGAGTGAAAATCTAGAAACTGTAACAAAATTGTTGTGATGTAGCTGAATTTTATATGAAACAAAGAACAATTTCTTTTATTGGTATATAGCCTTCTAATGCCTGTTGGCGGTGTTCAATCATGTAGATAATAAATTCACATTTATACTACACTGCAGGTTTTAATAGTTTACTGTTTGTTCTCCAAACTGGGACATGTTTCAGTTGTTTTCGCTACATTTCACATTTGTTGTTTTTTGTTTTATTTCCAAACGTTTCGGTTCATAGATAAATTAAATAAATGAAAAGTAACTAAATATTTCTTATTGCCCAAAACGAATGCAAGGTGCATCGTTCATGTTTACATATTTTAGAACTAAAAACGAGTTTTTGAAAGCAGTGATAATATTTCTTTGTAATATTTTGTAATTTGCGCTTTTAATGCGACAGGTGACGGGTAATCTTATAAACATAAAAACTACGCTCGTGTTACCAGTCATCCAGAAAAAAAAGGCTTTTAAGTAAAGAATATCTTGTTCTTGAATATTGTGCCAGATTTATTTAGGTCGATAGTGCCAGTCTAACTTAGGCCGTTCCGTCAAACTTAATATGCCAATGATGGATGAGGCAGATTTTTTTTGTACTTTAATATTATATCGTACCGTCAGTCTAGCTTAGTTCTAGACTGAAGTTGTTGAATAGTCTTTGAATATAGTATAGGACCGGAGTACGTTGCAAAGTTTTGGTCGTTAAGAATACGTGCGGAATTTAATTATATTGTGAAATATTCGTGTAATTTAAGTTCAGTTACACAGTCGGAAGGATGGTTTAGTGGCTACACGCTTGATTGTCAATACAGAGATCCGGGATTCAAATCCAGGTCCACGCACTGGACGTTTTCTAAGATACTCTTAAATGTCTCCAACCTAACCAGAGGCCAGTACTGGTTCTTCTCAGGAAAGACAACTTCGTGTGTACTGGCCCTATACACCGGGCACGTTAAAGAACCAGACTGTATATTCGCAAAGAGCAATGCTAAGTTAGCCGTACATGTCTGCATCTAAAACATTCTCCCTCTCTGTTCTAGGAGCTTTCTCTCGTTCTGTCCCTCTGGTCAGACCGCTCCATAATGGTAGAGAACGAACTGGCGCTCTGACTGACTGCCTTTGTATGTAAAGCTTTGTTTTTCATGAAAATGACCCTAATATAAAGCCAATCTTGTCCGTGCCTAACTTAATTGATTTTACGCACGAGTAGTTCTTCAGTGTGGTCATCTTAAATTAAGATCGCTATTAACTCAACAGGCATCCCGACACTTCATAAACAGAAAGACACACCCTCCACAATATGATACTGTTTAAATGCTTATAATGCATGTGTTAAACTGTGGCGGCCACATTTTTCGTTATGAAATAAAATATATTAATTTGGTAGTAAATCTTATTTCCAGTTCTTGTTTTCTTGAATATTTGTCAAAGGTTTGAATATTAATTAACATTGTAAAAAGTTTTATTGAAACCATTGTTTTTATTACCTCCTTTCATATGTCTATCTGTAAAAGTTCATGTGAAGTATAAAAACTAGTGATTTTCAACCCTTGTAAATATGCATACCTTCTATTTGGATAGCTTTTCAATCTGCTTTTAGCATAAGATTTAAGGCTTTATGGAACTTTAAAAAATGTAGTCTGTCTCTTTCATATACACCAGGTCATGCCATATACTGCCGTGCCATTATACAGTACCTTTTGTAGATAATGACAGCTGATCTATTGTGCTAAGAACTTGCAAGCTTACAACCAAGCGTTTAAAGGCAGCTTTATGGATTAGGTGGAGCTTGAACAATTTAAGAAACCACTTGATACTTAGTGCATATCATAAACGTACAATAAGACAATTCTTTCGCGTGTAGTCCTAGGTTGGTCACTAGCAAGCATTCTAATTTTAGTTGTCGACTTGCCTTCACTTGTTATTGATGTTCTAAACAGATAAAAGAGATCTCAGTGTTCGGCCATTCAACAGCAGTCCTTAAAATGACTGTCACTTATTTAGAAATTGGTTTATCATTGATTAGAGATCTGTTGAATGATAAAAAAGAAATGTACATGTAGGTCAGCACGTATGCTACATACAGATACTTTTAGCTACACTGCTTGTTGGTGACGGGATACGGGATATACGCTGTCGAGGAATTTCGCTCTCGCCTGATATGGATTTTCAAGACAGCGTTAAACCGCGATATTTTATAATAGTTGTTGAAACAGCAAGGAACATTTTGACTCCGATGGCCGGTAGCGTCCATGGTTTGACTCTACATTGTATCCTTCGTAAGTTGGCAGTACAGCAGTAGCAGCAGTAGGAGCAGTTAACTGCTGCTACTGCCAGCAGTTAAAGCAGTTAACTGCTGCTACTGCCAGCAGTTACAGCAGTTAACTGCTACTACTGCCAGCAGTTACAACAGTTAACTGTTCATACTGCCAGCAGTTGCAGCAGTTTATTGCGTATCACAGTTAACTTCCAGCAGTGACAGCAATTTATCGTGTGTACTAACACCAGGTAACTGCTACCACTGCCAACAGTTACAACAGTTAATAAAGCTGTATTACCAGTTAGGTGATGGGAATGGCATAATACAGATGTGTAATAGGCCGTCAAACCTACCCTTCACACATACATTTGTCTGTATCGTATACTGAAGCGTTCTTAATCTATTTCTATCTTCAAACTTGTAAACGAAGTCTCGTGCGCGTTCAGTTGTTCTTATTAAATTTCATGTTATTGGATCGTGCAAGTGCAACGTCCAAGGATATTCATTTTTTTTTTGTTACAAAATTACTCAATGGTCATTTCTTTTACGGACATTGCCAAAGACTTGTTATGTTCTGTTGCTAAGTGTTATGTGCAATGATTTTACATCTGTGCTTCTTCCACGATAATGAAGCGGGAAAAGTGCCGAGTCGGGATTCGTACACTCCTCAGCCCGTTACAGATGTTATCGCCAGCAGGTAAATGATGTTTCTACGACATGCTTTATCATTTCTTTGTGTATGTCACTGCCAGCAGTTACATATTGTCACTTACTACAGTTTCAGCTGTTTCCTATATGATATTGACAGCTGTTAAAATATACGAATTTTTGAGTTTTCTATATTTCCTATAAACATTATATTATATAATGATAGCAGTTAAATGACGATATCTGGTATCAGTGTCAGATAGATGTTACTGTCCATAGTTAAAAGTTGTTTCTGCGATTACTTTCATCAGTTTCATGTATATGTTACTACAGGAAGTTAAATGATGTTTTTAAGAACAGGATATGCAACCGCCAGCAATAAAACAGTATTACTAAGAGCAGTTTCGTCATTTTTCTTACTATTTTACTGTCAGCAGTTAAATAGCTTATAAGAACGTTTACCAGTCTCCTATATATTTAACTGCCAGCATTTAAATATGACTAAGAACAGTTTATCAGTATGGTTTATTTGAACAGTTGATCATGTTTTTATGTCTGTTATTGCTAGCAGTTAACTGGTATATACAAGCAGTTTATTATTCTCATATAAATTATGTAAGACCAGCAATCTCAATTATGTTTGTGCCAGCAGTTAAGTGGTCTATGAGAGCAGTTTACCAGACTTCTGTTACTTCCAGCAGTGAAATGACCAATGAAAGCAGTTTTCGAGTTTTCTTGTGATACTGTCAGCAGTCAAATGGTTTATAAGAGCAGTATACCAGTTTTCTACGCGTAACTACCAGCAGTTAAATATTTTATGAAAGTGATATACCAGGTTCCTGTTACTGCTAGCATTAAAATGGTTTATGACAGCAATTAACAAGGTTCTTGTTACATCCAACAAGAGCAATAAACAAGTTTCGTATATATTTCTGGTGTATTTACTGCTGAAAGAAAGCCACTCCAACCACACTCAGCCCCGATTTTTAAAAAACAAGAGTTTTCCCGGCGAACAGCGCCCGACCTAGGCTCGGGTTCCTCCCAAACAAGAGTTTTCCCGGAATGGCGGCCACCCGTGCCTGGTGGGGGACAACCCTCTCTACAACGGCCACCCGGTCCGATCCGCTAATAAAGGTCTGGGGCGGAGCTGGGGGCGTCCAAACTGGAAAAATTGAAAAATTCCGAAAATGGCCTGAAACCAACTTTGAGACCCGCTCGCGGGTAAACAAGAGTTTTCCGGAATAGCCACTATGCTGGCCCCCCCCTACACCGCCACCCTCTACAACGGCCACCCGGTCTCAGCCCTAGATAAAGGTCCCGTAGGGGCCTCCTATTAACTGCTGGAACGATTTTAGGCCACCCCCGACCCACCCCCGCTCACACCTCGACCCGGGTTCCTCCCAAACAAGAGTTTTTCCCGGAATGGCGGCCACCCGTGCTGGTGGGGGACAACCCTCTCTACAACGGCCACCCGGTCCGATCGCTAATAAAGGTCTGGGGCGGAGCTGGGGGCGTCCAAACTGGAAAAATTGAAAAAATTCCGAAAATGGCCTGAAACCAACTTTGAGACCCGCTCGCGGGTAAACAAGAGTTTTCCCGGAATAGCCACTATGCTGGCCCCCCCATACACCGCCACCCTCTACAACGGCCACCGGTCTCAGCCCTAGATAAAGGTCCCGTAGGGGCCTCCTATTAACTGCTGGAAACGATTTTAGGCCACCCCGACCCACCCCGCCTCACACCTCGACCGGGTTCCTCCCAAACAAGAGTTTTCCCGGAGTGGCGGCCCACCGTGCTGGTGGGGGACAACCCTCTCTACAACGGCCACCGGTCCGATCCGCTAATAAAGGTCTGGGGCGGAGCTGGGGGCGTCCAAACTGGAAAAAATTGAAAAATTCCGAAAATGGCCTGAAACCAACTTTGAGACCGCTCGCGGGTAAACAAGAGTTTTCCCGGAATAGCCACTATGCTGGCCCCCCATACACCGCCACCCTCTACAACGGCCACCCGGTCTCAACCCTAGATAAAGGTCCCGTAGGGGCCTCCTATTAACTGCTGGAACGATTTTAGGCCACCCCCGACCCCCCCGCCTCACACCTCGACCCGGGTTCCTCCCAAACAAGAGTTTTCCCGGAATGGCGGCCACCGTGCCTGGTGGGGGGAACCCTCTCTACAACGGCCACCCGGTCCGATCCGCTATAAACAGGTCTGGGGCGGGGCTGGGGGCGTCCAAAACTGGAAAAATTGAAAAAATTCCGAAAAATGGCCTGAAACCAACTTGAGACCCGCTCGCGGGTAAAACAGAGTTTTCTCCGGAATAGCCACTATGCTGGCCCCCCCATACACCGCCACCCTCTACAACGGCCACCCGGTCTCAGCCTAGATAAAGGTCCGTAGGGGCCTCCTATTAACTGCTGGAACGATTTTAGGCCACCCCGACCACCCCGCCTCACATCTCGACCCGGGTTCCTCCCAAACAAGAGTTTTCCCGGAATGGCGGCCACCGTGCCTGGTGGGGGACAACCTCTCTACAACGGCCACCCGGTCCGATCCGCTAATAAAGGTCTGGGGCGGAGCTGGGGGCGTCCAAACTGGAAAAATTGAAAAATTCCGAAAATGGCCTGAAACCAACTTTGAGACCCGCTCGCGGGTAAAACAAGAGTTTTCCCGGAATAGCCACTATGCTGGCCCCCCATACACCGCCACCCTCTACAACGGCCACCCGGTCTCAGCCCTAGATAAAGGTCCGTAGGGGCCTCCTATTAACTGCTGGAACGATTTTAGGCACCCCGACCCACCCCCGCCTCACACCTCGACCCGGGTTCCTCCCAAACAAGAGTTTTCCCGGAATGGCGGCCACCCGTGCTGGTGGGGGACAACCCTCTCTACAACGGCCACCCGGTCC